>NW_009921971.1:18904-49781 GCF_000696875.1 Nestor notabilis
CTGATTATGAAGAGTAATATAAAACACATGGCTTGCAGCTAGTCATACACTTGTAAGATTTGGCATGGTTGTATATTAACCAGAGAGTGATACTCTAGCTCACACAGCTGTGGATGCAGTTGGTTATCTCTCGATATATAATAATTTTAAAAGCTTATAAAAGTGCATTTTCTGTCTTGTTCTTCGTTTAATAATGCAGACTTATTAGCTGTAATTTAGGTCTCCATTTGCTACCTTTCAAGCAGCTTTAGTCTAAACAGTGGATGTTAACTGTCAAATTGATTTTTAAACGGATTTTTTTTTTTTTTAAGAGTATTTAATCAATCATTAACAACTTGGGTTAAAATTAATGAGATTTTAAACATTCATAAATTCTCTTTGTCTTGTGATTTATGAGTCTGTAGCCTGGCTGGCAGCGCCTCTGCTCCCTGCCTCCCCGGGCAAACTGGCGGTCTCACGTAACAAGCAGCTTACAGGGGCTCAAACCACACAGCATGTGCTGTGGGAATTTCGAGTTAGCATTGTTGTGGTTTTAAACATAAAATGAAAAAGGAAAGTGAAAAGGAAAGAAACCCTGGAAAACAAAGTCATTATTCTATCAGTGAAGTGATTTCTTGAATGTCAGAAGTTGAATGTGAGTAACACAGAATAATCCTTCTCAATTTGGAGTTCTGTGAGGTTGCATTAAATGTTTTGAAGTGTCGAACTCAGTGTTTCATTTGAAAATTGAGTGCCACTGTTATAGAGTTGTCTCTGTGTGTGCTTCACTGGTCAAAGGAGTTTGGGGTACAATGAAGGAGGATATTCTACCGCCCACAACGTAAAAAGCTGCGCCACTGGGTTTTGTCAGTGTCTTTGCTGTCTTGCTGTGGTGCGAGGGAAAGCACGGTGGCATCGGCTCCCCTGTGCTGGTGATGCCACTCATGGACCCTGCTGATGAGTTTGGGCTCTTTGGGGTAACAGCTGAGCGCAGACCCGCAAGTGGATTCGGCAGCAGAGCAGGCACAGCTGCAGAAATGCAGCTTCATTTCTTAATTATTATGGGACAACACTGGGAAATCCTTCCAGGAGGTTGTGCCCTGGGGCTACTTCATCTGCTCCAGGGGCTCAAAAATCAGTCCTGGGGCTTTGCTACCTTGTAGAGCCACCTGTGGCAGGAAGGTCTAAGGCATATGGGGAGAGCAACCAACTGGCTCTTCCAAATTTAGTCTCAATGGAAGGTCAACAGCTCATTTATCTAGAATGAATTAAAATGCCTAAGTTTACACATCACGTTTCCTTTTTTTTAATTATTTATCAACTAGCACACTGTCATTGTGAGTGATAGGGCTGCTGTTTGCACCCAGGAAGACAAAATTCACTCTTTTTTTTGTTTAATAATCATGAAGATTAGAAAGAAAGTTTGTTTTGGCTTTACTTTTTAATAAAAGCCCCACATGAATAGATAGATGGCTATCTCAAGCCCTGAGCTTCATTATCCATTAATTTATCCAATTGGATGCGTGTACATGGCTCCTGTTGGCAACAGTAGCTGCTGCAAGACTCCTGAAAAAATGAAGATAGTTTTTCCCTTCATTCTACTCTTATCTCCAGATTCAGTTTATATACTTGCATATGTAAGCATATAAACTATGTAAATTTATATGCTTTATATGCAGAGAGCCAGGCATAGTTTCATCAGTGTTTTCTGTTATTGTTAAGATGAGTTAACAGAGTTCAAGTTGTTTGTGGAATAGGTTTGCATGGAGGAAACTTATCAAACTGAGAAACTTCTGAGACTGCAATATATAGGTTGTATTACCATTAGCAGAAACTATTAGTAGAATCTACTAAACATACAGAATTAAGTAAACGGCAAAATAAATTCAAGATTTTTCTTCACTCAGGGAAAGTACGTATTTTTAGAGTAGAAGAGTAAGTGGCTTGGGGGAAAGTGCCCTTCCCTGCATTCCTTGTTGCAAACAAACTCTGTGACCTTCGTGGGTGTTACGCTGCTAGTCCTGCGTAATGGGTGATGAAAATGTTTCTTAAATGTTATGGAGACCTGCTCCTTCTTTCCTCCCAGCTGAGGACAGCATCGATTTTAGCGTGTGAAATGAGAGTCAGGTTCAGTGAGTTACTAATAAGGAAGAGCAGAAGCAACTGCTGCTCTTTCACAGCTGGAACACGACAGTCCCATTGTAATTTCAGTTTATTTCATTGCAGTATTGCACAGGGGTCGGCACTGCTGTCCATCCAGAAACTTCCATGGCAGTCCCCGGAAAGATGTAAAACTTTGCATATGTCTTGCAAGGAGGAAACCCCAAGGAGGAAACCCTTGCTTCGTTTTCTCCCTCCTGAGGACTTGCTGGGCTTTGCAAGTTCACTCCATCTTTCCTGAGCTAATTGTACTCTTAAATTGCTTCATCTATTTGATATTCATAGATTTACTCCCCTTGATGTTTGATCCAGTACCTGAAGCTGTTCTGTTCTGCAGATGCACAGGTGGATATACAAGGAGCTGAAGAAATCTTAATAAAAACATAGTTCCAAAGCTATGGGACTGAGAATAATAGAGGATAATTATTTATATGAATAGGAACGAATAGCATATGAGAGCAAGAGATCTCTCTGGCCTTTCACCTACCTCTTTTCATTTGCTTTGTGCAAAGTTCAGCCTGGCAGCCTTTTCAGTTTCCATGCGGTAAACATTTTTGGGTGGTAACTCTATTGTAGTACAGTTGGGTTTGAATCCTCTTATAATTCTGGCAGGAGTAACTATTCATGATACAGTATTTCACATGTGGTAAGAATATACTGAGCGGTACACTTAATGTGGGCCATTATATACTGCAGCTTTTAAGAACTAAAACCATAAAAATGTATATAAAAGCACAGTAGAGCTTGATTTGCAGTTCACTTCTTCTGCTAAATTTAGATTAAAGGTATAGGTGGAAATGAATTTAGTTTTATGGCCTTTAAGTAAGTCTTAATTCTGATCTTCAACCTAGAAGATTTTATGTGTATCATGTTTTGTTCTTTCGGTCCTGCGTCTTCTCTGCTGTGATGTGAGATTTGCTTTGTCACACATTGAAGGTAAAACAAAACCCCTCCACTGTGTGCACAATTTTCTTGATGAGAAAAAGCATCCAAGGAGGGCTGGTGTTTAGGAACAGAGTGGCAGTGGCAGTACATCATCCACTGAGTTGAACTGAAAGGCAATATATATCAACACAGGGTTTTGCTTGTATTTCTTTCCTCCCTCGCTCTCAGGATGATTGACTGCTTTTGCCTCTGATGAAATTTTCATGTGCATCCACGGAACAGTGGGATACTAAGGAGAGAGATTAATATTTCAGTAATTATACTGTGCCTGTAGGTCACTGGAGTCCTTGGTGCATCCACAGAGGAACCCTGGCTGTAGGTAGTGGTTCACAGGAATGCACGGCAGGAGGAAACCCAGCCAAGAGGGGCTTGTTGTTGTTTTTGGCAAAATATGTGGATGGGGAAAGAAAGAATGCATCTGAGTGTCCTTTCCTGGAAATAAATATTTGGAGGAAAAGGTGGATACCGAGTCAGCATAACATGCGGAGAAAACAGCCGATTGCCTCCTGGGCTACAGCAGTAACTTTAAGGCCCTGAGTGTCACTTAGTGATGCCAAGGAGAGATGCCCATGGCTGGGTCATGGCTCAGCAGTGTCACTGCTCTGCCTTTTCAACTTGGGGGATTGCCAGGTGCTCTCTGTCTTGTGCTTTCAATGTGCCTGGTCAAGGTTGGGCTTCTGGGACATTTCATCTTCTGCAGACTCATGCATCCATTTCTCCTGTTCCTCCCTATTCCAGAGAACAGCCCATCTTCACCACCAGAGCCCATGTCTTCCAAATTGACCCCAGCACGAAGAAGAACTGGGTTCCTGCAAGCAAGCAGGCTGTAACTGTTTCCTACTTCTATGACAGCACGAGAAACAGCTATCGGATTATCAGTGTGGATGGAGCCAAGGTAGGAGGCTGATGGTACCACTGCGTGTTTACTGTGCAGAGAGGATTGTGACTGTCAGCCCTGGCTGAAGATAGACATAGGTGGGCTACCTTAAGCTCCTAAGTTCATAAATACTGACTTTTTAAATATAACTGTCCTGGTTTCAGCACAGTAATCCATAATGGGCATTTGTAGTGAATATTGGAAAAACACAGAGCGCATTAAAAGTGATTTTGCCAAACTTCATTTATTTTATCTCTGACTAGTTTGACTTCACGATCTTAATGAGCCAAGAGCTTTAAGTGTCCAAATTGAGTCTGTAGCACAGTATATAAAACCACTGCTGTATTAGGTAGATAAGGCTGGGGCCATTTTTGGTGAAAAAAAATGTTCTTTTTAAATGGAATGAGGAGACTGATATGTGCAGACTAGAGCTTTTAATGTAAATGCCAACTGCATACTTACTTTTGCCTGGTTGAACTGTTTACAGGTTAGCACTTGATTTTCTTCAGGTTTTGCGCTAGAGTTCATCAGCCTTAGGTGACACATTAGGCATGAAGATTTCCCCCCCACACACACTCTTTTTTTCTTACTTTGTTTATCATTACCAGATAGTTTGCTGAATTGTTTCCTGCAAGAATCCCAAGCAGTCAGATTGGGTTTCTCAGACAGCTGGTTTTATTACATACCACATTTATCCCTCTGATTAGCCCCTCTGAAGTAACTAGTATGGTGACTGCTTTCCCCTAGCAGACCCTAGTCAGAATATAAGTTAAAACATTTCACTCAACTACAAAAATCATCGGTCATTTCTGCCAAAGCACAAACCACAGAGTAATGAGACAAGTTTACAGCCTGTTTATCTGTGTTCCTGTTTGGATGAAGATGTTAAAATATCACTGTCCTGGGAGAGAGAGGTTGCAGAAATCATCCCTTACTAAAGATTTTCTATTTATCATGCCTGTGTCACATACTTGTTTTTCCAAACATCTCCCATGCTATGTTTGGTTATATATTGGCTTATAAATCAGCCATACTGCCTGCTTAAATTGATGGTAATGTTTCATTGACATGGGTACAGCATTAATATATCTCCATCAGCATGTTGTTTGTGCTGGTGTGTTCATTTCCAGAAGCACCAGCTAACCGCCCCAGCTGCCTTGGTTTGCCGTCAGCACACACAACCCCTGCAACTTGTTGGGGAAAGCTGATCCCCCCCCAAATTTGCTTACACCCCATGGATGCTCCTGCTCCTGCTCAGGTGAAGCTGGTGCTGGTGGTAGTGGGCTGTTGGCTTTACAAACCCCGGCGAGCATGACTTCAAAGCCAAAACAGCGGGTTGCTTGATTTGTGGATGTGCATGCATGCATTAAGACCAATTAATGAAGAAAAAGTAATTACTGTGTGTGGCAGGGGGAAGCCGCAGGGGCAGCGTATGCCCTCAACCAGAGGCTCTGCCAGAACTGGAAAGGGTGTGCTAAGAACAAGATGGGCATCCAAGCTTTGCTTTGTAATCTGCCCAAAAGACATTTAGAGGGAACCACCCGCCCATTTTAGCATGTCTTAGAAGAAGGTGAGCTTTCCATGATTAAAATTCTCCCCCGGGGCTTCCCAAGCAAGAATCAATTGCTAGCCAGATGAATTATTCCTCTTGTGTTGAACATTTGCTGATTAAGGAACAGGTTGAGAAGAGATGCTGCCTTTACTCTCACCTCTGGAGAGTCCCCTGTTATCCTGCCTGTCCATTTTAAGAGTGCTGATTTGGAAAAAGAAGGGCATATATACCAAAATAAGTTAAAAGTTGCCTTTCTCCCTCAAACAACTATTGTTTAGTGTTTTGACCTATTTTTCCGGCCAAAAATGAAACTGGGTAGCAATGTGAGGAAGAATATAGACAGTATCAGTTGGTGGTGTCCTGCTTTCTGTGTATCTCACTTATTAGAATAAAGTTTTGCATGTGTTAGCAAATACCAGATGGATTAGCATCACAGCATCCCTGCGGGCAGAAGTTATCTCTGTTTTAAAAGACAAAAAAGCGAAGCTCGAGTAAATTAAGGGAGCTGGCCCTAGAAGGAAGGTGATGACAAAGGATGTATCTCTTACAACTCTCCATCGTCATCCAAACTGCAGAGGGGCTGTTCTAACAGTTTATTTTAGACAAACATATATGATGTACATTGGCTTGCAGACATCTCACTTAAATCCATCTTGTATGAAGATGTTGGATTAATTTTGGATTATGTTTTTTTTACCAACATAAGTTGACATTACGTAGTAGCAATGAAAATATTTTAAAGTGATCAAGAATACAGGGCACTTCACTTACTTAAACATTGTTCATTACCCAGTTGCATGAGCTTTATTTACTTCTAGCAATCAACGTACCACTCTGGGCAGCGTGTTGCATTGCAAGTATGAGGAGTAGCACAGGGCTGCTGAGACCTGTTAGTGCTGCTGTCTTGCAGAGCATTGGGCAGGCTGTGTAATGTCAACCTGATGAGTATTTGTTTCCTCCTGATGCACCAGCAACCCAATGGGCTGTGATTCTCACTGGAGTGGCTTCCTCAGGCTGCTGCTGCTGTCCCTGAAGGTCTGCACCCTCTGCAGTCCCCTGGCCTTCAGCCCTATTCTCTGTCCTAGCAGGTGTCTCCTAGCCTGTCCCCTTCTGCTTCCTGGCAGGTCCTTGTCCCTCTTCCACAAAACCCCAGGGCACAGGAGGGTGAGGAGGAGTGCCGCAGGGCAGAGGGGAGCAGGAGGGTTTAAGAGTGGGCTGAAGTGAGGGATTAAGGGAACCATTGAGCCCCTATATTTAAAGGTATAAATACAGGAACTCATTTTGTGAGCATGGCTGTCAAAGAGGCAGGGGAGTTGCTTGGGTTTGCTGCCTTCAGGTCTTTACTCATTTGCCAAGTGGTGGGGAAGGACAGAAGGGCCTGTCTGGTGTATGTGGAGGTCATGGAGACAGACATTGCAGCAAAGGGGAAAACGGGACAGAAAGGGTATAGGGTTAAAGTGGGGAGCAGAGTGAAGACAAGGGAACATAACTCTTTCCTTGCAGAGGGATATGCAAGAGACTCGTGCTGAAAATCAGGAGGCCGATGTGATGGAGGGCAGCCCGGTGAGAGCATACACCTTCCAGGTGCCAGGTTTCTTCCAAATCCTCCCAGCCCAATGACAAAAACCTTCACTGAAGTGCCTGGGGAGTCAAGCACTGAGGATTAGAGACCCTAGATTCAAAACAGCTTGTACCCCTTTAATTCCTCATGTTTGCTGGAAGAGAACAGGTATAATTCCTGTGAATTTTTCAGAGAAAAACAGATGCTGTGGACAGTAGCTTACAGTTTATAGCAGAAGATTTCATAGATACCATTACCAAACAAGGTAATGGATTAGTGTATCTTTTAATTACATTGTAATTGACTTGTATGTTGTCAAAGTAATTTCATCACGATGTTTTAAGAAGTTTCTAGCCAGAGGCTGTTTAAACTACAGCATAATGAATGCTGGAGGAAATTATACAGTAAAATGCAAGGGCACACACGGATTCAGAGTTAATGAGGCAGCCAAGAGACTTCATCATATGAAAGTGCCCAGCATTGTGGGCAAAAGTCAACGCTGCTGAAAATGATAAAATACGGTGATGATGCAGGGAGAACATGAACTTACAAGTGCCTGGTTGCTGTGTAGTGACTGGGGAAAGCCATGCACAAGGCTCCTCATTAAAAGTGACCTACATTAGTCTGCCTTTCAGAGGTGAAAAGAAAGTTTGAAAGCATGAAAATTACTCAGACCAATATCCCCCATCACCTTCTGGAGTAATGCATGGTAGGGCTCTAGCTGGTGGGATTTGTTTATTTTTAATACATTGGAAATATGTGTTATCCAAACAACATAGACAAGGGGGAAAAAATGAGAAACTTGTTTGTGTATAAAATTTGAGAAGGAAATCTATTCCCTCAGAAACACGCTTCTGTCCTCATTTTCAAATGTTCAGATGTTATTTCTACAGAACCTGTGATTGCAACAGCATCTTTTTTATCTTTTGAGAAATAAGTTGTTAATAAGGAACATAAAGCTATCTTAAAAATTAATAGCCAGCAATAAGGTGTATAGTGAGACATTCAGAAATGGCAGCAGCAAAGTGACACAGCAAGAGTCAGATGTCAGTGCTAAGTTGTCTCTGTGAGATGCTTAAACAGATTACTAGAAAAAATTAGAATCAGGCTTTAAAAGATGAATAGATTGCAAGAGTAATTTTGGTAAATACCTGGTACAGAAATAAAGACTTTCCGTTTCAGAGGAAAAAAACCTGTCAGCTGACAGTCACTCCCAGTAGCTAGATCATTTAAAAGTTTATTACCCACCAATTACCTTGAATATTGAAGATCAGCAGCTAAGTTGGGCATAACTGTGTGAAAGTACTGAAGAGAGAACCAGAAAAATTGCTGTGCTGGGAAAGCAAAATCAGTGGGTCTATTTCTGAAATAAATTGCAATTAGTAAGAATAAGAATATGGTCCAAATTTTGCCAATCGGTATTCACATAATGTTCCCCAAAGTGAATACAGTACATTATAAAGTACGATGAAGCTGTTTGATTAAGTGGCATATATGCTCTTATAATGGGATCTGTCAGTGACTGTTACAGCAAGAGTACAGTGTGATTTCCAGGGCAGAGTGAAGCTGGCAGGGCCAGAGTCCCAGCAGCATGTGGTAGCAGATATGTAGGGAGGTAAGAAAAGGTGGTGTGTAAATCCACTAGTATTTGATGTATTTCTGGCTTTCTGAGTTCTTGTACCAGTCCTAATTGCTACCTAATTTAATAGCTGCCCACCTCTTTGTGACCACGCTTTCTTTGTTCTTATGACTGGAGGCAGGCATCCTCAGCACATTCAGAGGAAATTCAGAGTTCTTCCAGAGCTGTGTTCAGACTCAAAACAAATCATTTTCTTTGCCCGTGGAAATGGAATTATTTTAAGACATAGTTGTTAAAAATATCCGAGAGTATTTTGCCAAAAGGTGACTCTTAGATTTAAGAAGCTTTCCTTTCACAGCAAAAAATTGCAGGGTACAGTGGCACAGATGAAATTCCTTCATCTGGCTGATTCTTTATGTTCTCTTTTTTCTTACATTGACGTAAATTTGGCCATTAAACCAATAGTGACCCTTTCTCAGGAAAACCTGCCCAGTAATTTAGATATTACAAAATTTTTGGCCCAGAATTAAAAAAGTCTTCTGGCGATGCATACCTCGGCAGGGGCCTGCGTTGGTGTGGTAGCACTTAACTGTGCCCCTAAGACTTCATGGATCTCATTTGTGATAATGTGTAGCAGAAATGATAGCATCACCTTTCCTCTTGGCATTCAGAGTATCAGTGTGTGTTTGCCTGACCCTGTCCTCAATGAATTAGGTGATACACTGTGTTCTATATTTTTTAAATACCTAAGTTCTTAACTACCTACATTTTCAGGTTTAATAAATTTGTAGTGATACATGATCAGAGGATGTTTTACAGCCTTGGGTAGCCAAAGATAAAGGGAGGTAGAAGTACAGGAAAAGTCACCTTACAAAGTGGTGTGTTGCCTTTTCTTTCAGTGTGCATAGAAAAATCCTGAATTCAATGCTATGATATTGAAAGGTGTGGGTGAGCATATATGTGTGTCTTGTCAAAGGGACGAAGATTCTTTTATTTCCAGTTTTACCTGCCCTAGTTTTATTTATGGCCATCGCTTGTCAGGGGTGCTGTGTGCATCCCAGAGGAGCGCAGTGCTGCTGGGGTCCAAGCCTTGTGCCTTCTGAAATGCCAAGAGGCTCCGCTCCTTGCCCTGAAGATGATGTTGCTGACTGCAGCACTGTCAGGACTGTGATTTCCAGAGAGCCCCTGCTGATAAAATCTGATTAAATTAACAGAAAATACTTTTTATTCCAGCTTCTCAAGGCTTTTTTCACTGCTGGGTAACTGAGATGGATATTTCTTTTTTTTTTTCCCCAAAAAACTTTTTCTGCCACGCTCTTTTTTGCCCTTCACACTGTTTCTTCCAGGCTGCGTGGGAAACCTTTTCTGGTTGTCCCAGAAAGAGTGCAAACCATAAAACAGGGTTGTGGGGGGAGCATGAGCAAGAGTGGTGTGTTACTGTTTGAAGAACCCTGAAGACATATCCCTGCTTAAGGGTGATGCTGCATTAGGGTAAGCTGATGGAAAGGTAACCAGGTTTTGACCTGTGGAGGTCTGAATAGACTGATTCAGTATTCCTGCATTCTTGTCCTTAGCTGTCCACAAAAGAAACCTTCATATGACAGAAGAAGAGATTTCCAGTACTGATCTGGCAGATTACTGTAATACAGAAATATGAGCATATTTGATGATCTTCATCTTCTCTTTGTCATAGTATGTTAAGTATTTCATGAACTACTGGAGCTAATTTCAACATGATTATTAGCACTGGAGATGATACTGGAGCCACGAAGGAGTAATTCCAACAAATGGAACTAATTAGCCCCCCACATAAAAGGAAGAACATCTTTAAAATATAAAAACATAGTATAAAATATAATAATGCATAATCCTGTCTTCCAGTTTGCATAGTTTGTGTGTATTTTACAGTAAACATCTCATTGCTTTTATGCTAGTGAGATGGCTATTAAGTAAAAACAATAGTTGTGGGTTTATGATCTTTGTATAAACATCACATAATAGATATGTACTTTACTGTTGAGGCAGAGCAGCTATAATAATATCAGCGTGTATATACTGTGAACCCGTACTAGAGCCTTTAAAATAATTTGATGCCATTTAATCACTCTCTTTGGGTGAGTTTGCTTTGTAAGGCCAACTGCAGTGTAGACTTTTCCCAGTTCGATTTCCCAGCCCATGCTGGAGAATGATGCTCGTCTGCTGGAGACGTGTTCTAGTACCAGTTGTGCTAAACAAAGTACTTTGTAAAAGGTGCCTGAAGAGTCTCTAGCTTCTTTTTGCAGGGTCTTTTGGGCTTGTTGTTGCTGTAAATAATGGAACTGGATCGAGCTCCTCTCAGAGAGGCAGCTGCTCCTTTCGTAGAGAAGTTCTCCTTCATTTTGTATGATGAGCAGATTTAGAGCAGAACATCTGTCCTGCCCTGAGTCATAGCACACCAACCTAACCTAAGCTGGAATCAGCCTCTCACTCAGTGAAACAACTTGCAGAAAATAATTAATGTTTTTAATAGCTATTTCCTGATTTCATTTAAAGGTGTTGCAAGTTGGGGTGATGCAACTTCCAGGCTTTTTAGCGTGACTTTGGTTGATTCAGGGGAAACTCTCAATATAAGGAAGACTTGCCGTCAGTGGGTGATGTTGGTGCCTCCTAGGCAGAGGTAGCTGCTCCAGTGGTGGCTAGGGTACAGGTGCTGGTTGCTGAGTCAGCATCAGCCCTGCAGCCAGGGTGCAGGTGCAGTGGCAGGAGGGTGTCTGCATGGGGTGGTGAGTTAGGCACCTCGAAGGTGTGGGGTATGCACAAGGTGTTACGCTCCAAAAGGGCCTGTGGAGACTTAAATCATCAGCCTGTGGAGTATTAAAGAAAATGTGAATGCTGGGGTTAATGGAAGTTTGAGCAGGACAGTTGCAAACAGAAAATTAAATGCATTTTTTAAAACAAGGATCAGTAGCTATGTGGGGCGAGCACAGTGAGGTGTGCGCTGGATCCTTCTGCTACATAGCCCAGGACTTGACATTCTTCTCAAAGACATCTTTGAAATAAGAGTGAATGGAATTAAGGAAAATAACTCCCCCACAGTCTTAAAATATTTGTGTTGTCTATGGTTGTGGTGTACTCAGCTTGACTAAAGTCACTTGAGTTTTTGTTTCTCCCTAGATGTTAAAATAACTTGAGAGCATTTTCTTTGGAATTTGGTGATGAAGAAATACAGCATAAAGGAGAAGCAGAGCTGTCAGCCAAGGATGAGACTACCCTCTTGCATCATCCTTTATTTGCTTAAGGTGATATCAAGTATTCAGAAATACAGGCTGAGGGGAGGTGCAGGATTTAATAATTGAGAGGATAGTACATTGCCTACAGTTGTGTCTGCAGGAGAACTTTTGGCAGTTGCCAAGACTGGTTTGGATAGGTAGAGCTTGTAATACTGGGTGTGCTTGTGTGGACAGGTTCTTGAGTGTTCAGAGGATAAAAAAATAATACTGTTAGGGCTTAACTGCAATGGTAATTTCAGAATTGCTGATACTGGTGGAGATGAGCTGGGAATGCAAGAAAAATTAAAAGCGTTGACCTGGGGCTTTAGGTGAAAGAGAGTTTGTCAGAAGCTGAGAAATGGAGCAAAATAAATGCTAGGAAATTTGGTGGGTCCCTTGAGATTACAGCAACCAGAAATGATGATCATCAGCTGAGGATGTGTTTTGGTTTTAAAAAAAGAAAAAAAAAGTCTAGAGCTGTAGAACTGGTCTCACTTAAATGTTTCTGTATTAATCTCTTTCCAAGTTATTAACTTTGAAATATGAAAAATCCTCTATTCATTGTCTGGATTATTTCTGGAAGTAAATCCTTCAGAAGCTGGTTAGTAAGCTTAGGAGAAAAGATAACAAAATGCTGGCAACAGCTGTATCCTTGACAGAACAGAAGCACATCTGCCGCTCTTTGATCCTATCTGGCTCATTTTTCTGCTTGTATGTACAGCGCATGTGTGTGTCACTGCCTCTGGAAAGACCACACACAACTGAATCCAGGAGATTGCAGGAACTTTTTCAGAAACATAATTTGTCACTCTTAAAAGAAAAAAGGAAAAGCTAAAACTCCGTGCTAGAGGATATCTTGCTGCACTGCTCGCCAGCAAGCAGAGAAATAGTGGTCTGCGTAAATGTCCCCTTTTTAAAACCTTCCCATAAAATCAGTAGGAAAATCTCTGTAAAATAAAGTGTTTCAGCTTGTAACTGCCTCACACAGTTGTTTCTGGTCACCAGACTCGAGTGTGAATGTGTTGTTGTAACATGCCAGAGAGGTTAATTAAACCATCTGATGTTACTGTAAAGAAACCTGTTATCAAGCAAAGGATGCCTGGTTTAGGTCATGGTCCTTGAACTCAGCAAAGCTTTCGAAGAACCTTGAGCAAATTTTTGGTGAAAATAATCCATGCCTGCAGTTATGTGAAAATTAAGAAAAAATTCAAAGTTTTCGGTAACGTCATCAACACGGGCACAAGACGGTTGTGTTTACAGATGCTTTCCCCCATCTTTTTGGTTTCATTAGCTGATCAAAGGAAAATCTGTGGGATGAGACTAAAATAGACAAATTTATAGATGGCAAAAGCTTCCGTACCTGCCCACCATACTCCAGAGAGCTCAGTGGTGCTCAGCTTGCTTGAGGGTTTTGCATTGTGCTGACTTTTTCTTCAGCACAATGCGTAAGTGTGCTGAGGAACCTTGTGCCCAGAGGTGAACTGAGCACGGGTTCCATCCCTGCGAGCTTTCCACAGCCTCTCTAGGGTATAAAGGACTTCCGTTAGGAATTGCAATAAATGCAGCACCGCTTAGCTGTTGGTTTCCTAATCTGGGATTTTTATTCCCTCTTTTTTTAAGTTTAGCAACTGAAAGTAATAAAGAATAATTCCTATAAGCTGTGCTTTATGAAACTCTAAGGACCGCTTGTCCACTGAAATAGCTATATAAATTATTTGTTCCTTTCTCTCCCCCTGCTGTAGTGCCAGAGGTATCTAATACTTGGAAATCCCTATTCAGAGAGTTAATGTATCAGACATGCTAATCAAGCCATGCCAGATGGAGTTTATAAATAAACTACACTGCATTGTGTATTCTTAACATTTGAGCATCAAACATAATTCAAGGCAATATTTTCCCAGCTTAAAAACAAAAAAGAAAAACAAACCACCAAACATCACTTTTTTCTTAATTGTGGGTTGTGGAGTTAGATGGGAAATGAAGAACAGTATAAATGACTCTCAACCACTAAATATTAGCTGAAAGCTGATTCTCCTTGCGGAGTGAACAAGGTGATCACATGAGCCCCAGCTAACCTCCACCTAGCATTATATTCTAACAGCAAAACAAGGGACGAGGCATTTTTGAGGACACAGATGGACTGGTATTTTATATTATCTCATAGATACCTTGTATCTTCAGTTATGTTAGTGTATTACTCCTAAGTGTTGCTAGACCTGGTTGCCCTTGATTGCCATCAAGCAGTGACCACTTTGAGGTGCTTTAGAAGACACCAAGTAGATCCTATCATCTCCTAAGAATCATTTACCTGCCTTTCTTGGCCATTCCTCATGCCAAGGGACAGGTTTACCAGATTTTAGGGAGGAAGTGGTCAGCTGTCCTACTGCTGACCTCTCCCTGGGTGTTTCGGTTCTTAAAGAGTAGAGGAGTCTTTAACAATGCCACGTGGCCATGCCATTTCTGACCTCTGCAAAGGGACCTTCAGGCTTAAGTGAGGCTGTTGTCATACAGGTTGAAGGATGCAGAAAATGATCAGTGCTTAAATGATTCATAGAGGGATGTGTTATGCTCCGTACAAAGACTATATGCTTTTATTTAATCTTCCAAAGCATAAATACTGATATAACTATGGGGGTTAAAAATTGTGTGTAATTGCAGGTAATGCAACCTTGTCCCTAGTCCCGATTTTAGTCACTAGGAAAAAACAGTCTCCACTGTATTCTTCTCCCTCTCTCTGCTATGTTATAAATCTTATTTTTCATATGAAAATAACACACAAGCATCTTGATTTATATATTTTGTGAAACGTTGCATGAAATTCCTGGGTAACAATTTGTTCCAGCGTAAAGGGTTTGAAAATCCTTGCTGTAGATTTTCTTCTTGAAACAGCTGCTCGTGCTTCAATCGTGTGGGTGGTGGATGTGTGTGCTGTGCTGAAAAGGAAAAAAAACCTAGTCAGATGTCAAAGCAAAAATAGGAGATTTTGGAGATTAAGACTGGGTGGAGGAGGTGGGAAGCCAACTCTGCAGAGATGTTAATTACCTTGAGAAGAAAAAGAGCGCAATGGAGTAGGTGTAGCAGGAGATTTATTTAATAGAATTCACATAATCATGAACCCACTTCTGTTGCATTTAGACAGGTTCTCAGCGAGGGCTTTACAACAGAAACATTTTACCAGAGGAAAAACAGTTATTAGTGTCTTTACTGGGGGGCAAGAGAAGCTATTTTTACATCTCTCTTCATGAAAGAGGACAAGAACTGTATAGGGTTTGTTTGATTTGTTGGCTTTTAGGGTTAAAAATTAACGTCAGCATTCATTGAATTGTTCTGGGGACACAAGGTAATGCAAGATAAAAAATCTATGTGCAACTGTAAGAAATGGCTCTTTTCCCCATAAAGCAAGTGGCAGCAGCATGTGAGACACTTTATCTGTAGAAGGTGAATCTCCTTTCTGCAGAGGGACCTCAAGTTGGGAAGTAAATACTTCGGACTGCAGCAAGTCCTCTGTGGCTTGCAAGGCATCCTGGCATCTTCCTCTTTGCAGAGTGAGGATGAATCACTGCGGTTCCCCTTCCACTCCCGCCTCCTGCAGAAGTACACGGTGTAGCTATGGATGCTTCTGGAGTCTGTTGATGGGTGAAATAGCTACTGTCCTGGCTAACTGTGTAGAACAGAAACTTGAAAAGCACTGGCTGGCCATGCTTACTAGCGGTGTAGTGATAAAATGATGGGTAACCAGAGCAAGAGGCTTGTCATAGATGTCCGGCCAGCTATTGCCTACCCTGTGCTTTGTCCCCCCATCACGCACAAATGATGGAGTGGAGCAGGAGGAATAGCAAAATGGAGAAAGCCAATGCTCTTCTTGACATATGTTTATAGTGCTCCCAATCTAATTAATCCATGCCCTCAGCCTGTCCCAGGTAAAGCACCGTGTGCCTGTCAGGTGCAGGAGATAAAGCAAAGCTGGAACAAGAGTTCACTACTTTCAGTTTTCCCAGGCTTTTTTTCTTATTTTTTTAAGGACCTTCTACAAAGACTTTACAGGAAGGGTGGGGAGAATGATTTGATTGCATCTGCTGGCCCTGATTTGTAAAACAACTATAACTAATCCTTCTACATTACAGGTTCAATGTTTTGGCTAAAGGCTGATCTTCTTTCATCCCCACATTCTTACACTGCTGCGAGCATGTCTTTGTGCTACTCCTGCTTTACTCTGTTAGCTGGGTTCAGCAAGGGACTCTCTTTTTTTCCCTTTAATAGCACTGTGTTGATTAACAATGTGTGTGAGTGTGTGTGTGGTGTGCGTGCTGGCTTTGTAGGACCAGAATGGAAATGATCAGTGGCATATTGGTGAAAAGATTTGTCATCGAAGTCTAGAAGCTCTCAGCACAGGTAGGAAGGATGATAGAAGGTGCAAAGGATAGTGCAAATCACAGAAATGTAAGTGGGTTAGTTCCACAAGGGACTTGCTGAATGTTTGGGATATAAAGAGAACTTCTCTGCAAATCCATCCCTGTCTCCTCATCTTCACATCCAGTGTCACAAACCCTTCTGATTCATGTCGACTTGATGAGCTGGAAGAACCTGCTGAGCCTGTGATAGCTGTGGCCAGAGGATTAGCAGCTTCTTTCCCTCTTCAATTCTGTTTTTAGACTGGGATACATCTTTACTGAAGATTAGCAGCCTGGTGGGTTGGGGAAATTAAATTTTACAAGGGCTGCAAACTGGAAAGCACATACTCAGAGGTGTGAAAATGAGATGGGGAGGTATTAATGTAGTGACTTCTTAATGAGTACATCCTATGGCCTCAGGCCTTGGGGCTTTCCTGGAGGTGAGGTTACTTTAGAGTAACGGGTGATATGAATTTAAAGGGAAAATCCCAGGATAATTCCTAATGTGGCACTCTTGTCCCAAAATAAGGGACCTTTTCTGATTTAATTTAATGCAGTTCCAATATATATGGCTAATAATTCATGAGCTATTTCATAGCTATTATTTTGATCTTTTCCCAGGTAGAGAAGCTGGTGACAGGGCTGACTGAATTGGCTCATGGTTCCCTTTGGTGGCTCATGGTCCCCTTCGGTGGCTCATCAGAAGAAGTGTTCTAGCTGATTCCTGCAGGGGCATTGGCTCTCCTCCCCAGGGCTGTGCCAGTGGCTCTGCCCAAAGCCCACCACAATCACTGCTCTCTTCCTTTGGAGCTGAACTTGCTCTCACCTCTGCTTTTCCCTGTTGTGAATCTGGCAAGCCAGAGCCAACGTGACCAGGGCATGTGCTGTGAGCCAAGCTGGCAAAACCCGTGTGCTGCTCCAGCTTCATTCCCTCCATGCTCCTGCCAACCAACACGCACATTCACCTTACGTTAATGAAACAGTGACTTGGGAAAATGTCTTTTCAGGAGCTACATCAGGTTTTCCCCTTTAGTGCACTGTTTGATACAGGAAGTGTGGGAAAGAAACCCTTTAAATATTCAAAGCATCCCCCAAAAGGAGTGCCAGCTGTATATATGGGCGCTGCTCATAAATTAGGAGCAGCATGGGCTGCCAGTATGTTTTTTTTCCCTTCTATGCACTCAGGTTGTCCTGTGACCTCTCCCTGCTTGATTTATTTGGCAGTTTCTCTCCGTGGGAAGGCAGCGGGATGGGTGTGTTACAGCCTATGAATGTTCTGCTCCACGCCAGCTTATTTGCATTCACTTTATCTGATGAATATACCCGTTGTGTTTCTAAATGTCTGGAGTAATTTCTGGTTGATGTAGCACTACCTTGTACTGCGAACATCCTTCTGTGTCATCTTCAAATAAAAATTTAGATCTGTCAGGATTGTTCTTTTCCCAAAGGAAGTGAAATTAGTACGAGATTTTGTTTGGCTCATGTGGATGTTTCAGGAATGTTTGCCATCTGATCTGCTTGCATGTAGATGAGAGCAAAGGCAGATATTTATTTTTTTTAAACCACATGTAGACAACTGAGTATTATGAATGAGCTTATTATTCTGTAAGGTGCTTATTATATTATCTCCTCTTTGCCTTTGTCTTTAGGGAGAACTCTTTAACCACTTCAGGGATTGATTACATTTGATTAGAGAGTAGTTTGTCTTTTGAATCCGTTGGCCTGTATGAAAGTCTGTAAGTTTATTCCGTTTTCTGATGCAGCTGGAATTGAACCATGTGTGTATTATACGAATGAGGACCAAATGCAAAGCTATTTCATAAAAGCCTATTTGAATTGAAGAGTGCCCTTTTCTTACAGAATTATAATACTGGATTGCAGGAATGGAAAAGAGCCTGCAGGCTCATCTTGCCCATGGTAGCTTTCAGATAGCACCCTTTCCCTTCCGCACCCTTCCTCTCAGATCCTTCTTCATTTGAAACTTGAAAATTCTGGATCATCTTTTCATAAAAAAGTAAAATTTTCATGGTTTGCTTGATTTATCCTGTTGTGGTAGCCACAATTGTTTCCCCTGCCTTCTGCCCTTATGCCTGGAGACCTTGTGCCTGGGAGATGGAGGAGTGGTGGGGCTTGCGTTCTCTGATCTCGCATAGCTGAGGGTGAGCCAGCTTTGGGAGGGGGATAGGCTGGCTTGGCTGACAGGAGTGCTTGCAAGTCTTATTTTCTATCGTTCTTTGAAAGCGTAATGCCCTTTCTTTCTCCTAAACACAACCAACATGGTTGTTCCCTGGCCAATATGGTGTCTGTGTTCTGAAATGATGACCAGATTTCCATGGGGAGTGAAAGTACAGACTGATGCTCCCAAAGTTCAATGTAATGACATCTTCCTGCAAGTGTGATAGGCAGTGGGGTCATGATGGGAAGGAAGACTGGGTGGATAAGTGCGATGTGTACCCACAGAATCCATCTCCTCTGAACTGCTTCCATGAGCTCTGATTTAATCTCCTAAGCTTTTACTTAGGTTATCACTTCTCTGTAGGAGCATGGTGTTTCTCAAGTGCCTGACTGACGGGGATTTAAGGGAAGAAAAGTCAGAGCCAGCTTCCTGGCAGTTTCACTAATTGCAGCTTATTATAAATTTAACAGATGAACTGTCAGTTTCCTGAAGGTGTGTGAGCACCACAACCTTTCCTTGGATTCTGCACTGGCTATAGGAAAATTTAACTTGTAAGGTGCTAAGCTAATGTAGTGCATTTCATCACTCAGTGAGGTGTTCCTTGGTTTACAATTTGCAGACTTCTTTACTCATTCTATCACATCTTTCATAACAGGGGACTGTGGTCTAAAAGATACCTTTGGTGTGTTTCTTAGATGTATTTAGCCAATCTACTCCCAATACCTGTGGGAGGTATGGAAGTTCTCAGAGTCTGCTTCCAGTGAGTGAAGCTTTTGCCTTTCAATAGAGCAAGCCATTTTATTAGTTTTTCCCTCCAGATGATTTTATTAGTTTTGCCCTACAGATGTCTAATCTGATAGGACAAATTTGATAGGACAAATGCAGTAGGACTGAAATGATACTTTTTTTCACTTGAAATGTCTGGGTATTTCAGAGCTTCTGAAATAAATTCTGTAACTCGAGAAGCCAAACATTTGTAAGTAGTTCATCTGTCTGCTGTACAGTTTTTAAAGAAGAAATATACATATAGCACTTTCCTTAAAGTTTTTGGACAGCATCCTGATTTTTCAGGGTTGGTGGTAACTTTTCCTCCTGTTCTGGTTACTCTCTATATAATGCAATCCTTGTAGTTTCATACTTAATTTGCACTGTCAAATCCCTACTTCTCTGAATTCGAACTCAGATTTTATATTGGCTGCGTTTCTGTTGTGTGACTTAGCCAGCGGACAGCACATCTTGGGCAGCTTTGCTTACACCTTTACCTGACAACTGGCCATTAAAAAGATGTTTCGACCCTGAAAGGTGATGTCTGTATGGTGTGTGTTGGCCAGCTGGTTCCAGAGTCACTTTTCCCCCTTTCTTGCCCTGTTTATTCCCATGCAAAAAGCGAGCTCAGGGGTACCAGCCACCTAGCCCTCCTCTGCCTTGATCCTTCTCATGAAACTTTTGGTGGTAGAAAATGGCAGAACAGGCAGAAAATAAGGATGCCCATAAGTATGCTGGGGAGAGGCTCTTCATTAGGGACTGTAGTGGTAGGACAAGGGGTAATGGCTTTAAACTTAAACAGGGGAAGTTTAGGTTAGATATAAGGAAGAAGTTCTTCACAGTGAGGGTGGTGAGGCACTGGAATAGGTTGCCCAAGGTAATTGTGAATGCTCCATCCCTGGAGGTGTTCAAGGCCAGGTTGGACAGAGCCTTTGGAGACATAGTTTAGTGTGTGGTGTCCCTGCTCATGGCAGGGGGGTTGGAGCTAGATGATCTTAAGGTCCTTTCCAACCCAAACTGTTCTATGATTCTATGATAAAATCGTATGTTTATTTGAAAGTGATGATGCAAAAAGAATGTACCTCTGAGGCTGAAGAATTTCTAAGAAAGCAAATAAAACCATCAGCACAGAGGTCTGAAGTTAGGGGGGGACAGAGGCAAGTAAAGCTCTTTCTCTGGTAAATTTAATTCACACTTTTTGCTAAATGTAAATGATAGCTTAGGAAAAAAGTGCTTGGAATACATAGTAAATGATGTTGCCAGGATACTTCCTGATCATGTTAATTAAACTGTCCCACAGATTTGGCTTAATTACTGCATAATTTGCATATTGGAAATGATGGTACGCATTACTAAAGAAAGCTCGTATTCTGTTAGCAGGAAGAACATTGTACATGAATTAATTTCCAGGGGAAGGAGTCTCTAGACTCATATAATGATGTATCTTGAAAATAAAATTGAGATTTTTGATAATGACCTGACATACGTCTCATTCTTTTTTGCAAGATTACATTTTATGCTTGCTTCTCTAAGTTCCTTAGAGACCTCATCCCAACAGCCTTCCTGTTGTTGGCTATTTCTTTAATTGCAAGAACCACTGTTGTTTTCAAGGTTGCTGGTAGTGAAGCAGATATTAGTTAACTTGTGTAAAGTGTCAGAATATTTGTCTTGAGGCCCACATTTGATGCTGAATGTTGGTGATGCGCTTCACCACACTCCCAGGTAAAACTTGCTATTAAGCTATCAGTTTCTTCTTGACTTGTTGTTTGTTGTTGGTTTTGTTTTGCTTTGTTTTTCATTTCTGACATGTCTCTGTCATCCTAACTGTGGAGGCCCGAGGCCAAATGAAGAAATGCTGAAATATCACTTTGCTTTTCCAGTCTGAGGGCAGGTGTTGCTGATGGACACCCTGCTTGGAGGCCTCAGGCTATCCCGGGTGCCTGGTGGGGTGGTGGGAGCAGCGGTGTGCCTTTGTAACACTGAAAAAAAAGGATTTTGCATCTGCATTTCTGTCAGGGTAATTTTATAGCTCCTGTCCCTGCTGTTGCTTTGAGTTCAGTAACGTTCCTGCAGCCGTGTTTAACTGCAGGACTGTGACAGTGCTTAGGATAAGGAAGACAAAGCATCAAAATGCCTCCATGATGTAAGACAAGATAGAAACTGTTTTGTTTTAGGAAAAAAAAAGTCTTCTGAATACAGCAATTTCCCAATTTAGACTGCTAATTGCTTTGGATGCTATTGTTGCTAGGATATGCATTTCCAGTGTGGCTTTTAATTTTTAATGCTTTTTGATGTGTTTTTAAACAGGTGATCATAAACAGCACAATCACACCTAACATGACCTTCACTAAAACATCGCAGAAGTTCGGCCAGTGGGCAGACAGCAGAGCAAATACTGTGTTTGGTTTGGGCTTTCCCTCCGAGCAGCAGCTGACAAAGGTAATGGGGCTCACTGAATTTTGGCAAAGTCTGTCTTGTTTCTTATTAATGAAGAACAGCGTATATCTATCCCACTCTTCTGAGCTGCATGCTTCTGCAAGTCCTCCTCATCCACACAAGTTGCTCATCTCCTGTAATTAGCCAATGTCTGTATATACAGAAGCAGGCAGTATTGAAGACTTTGTAGTCAAAACTACAAATTAAATCTGACTGCTGACAATGGTACTGGGAGGTGATCTTGACAGTATCTTGCCCAGCATGGCTGAAAGCATTTGTGGTTTTAGGTGTTTACAGAAATAACCTGAACTCTAGTACTTTTTGGCATCTCCCTGGCTTTCATGCTCATTTCAGCTGCGAGTGGCAACAAAAGCAAAGGGAACCACTGATCTGCCAGGACTGTTGGCATTAAGGTTGCCTAATGTGTCTGGGGGAAAAGAGTTGCTGTCTCAGCCTCAGAAGTGTACGTTTTGATGACTTGCCCCCATTGGTAGCTAACCGAGGTAAAAGAGTTACCAGCCCCCAGGGCTTGCAGGTGCCCTTGTTTTGCAGATACCACTGCTCTCAGGAGGCTCAGTGAACTGATCTGGGTTAAAATAATATTGCATTTTTGGCATTTCAGCTCCGTGGTGTTATTTGCAGCCCTGACTCAAAGCTGCTTTATCACAGACCTGAGGAGGTGGCAGTGAGTTGTGGCAGTGACAGGGATGAGAAGCCAGGGAGGTCTAACACCAGGTTTGCTGGCAAAGCTGCCTCTCTCAGAGGGCAAATCTGGCCATGGGTTTGGTGTTAATGCAACACTTCCCTGGCCCGGGGACTGGCTACAGCAGCAGACTTGAAAGTCTAGAGCTGCCTCTTGTCATGAATAACCAACAGTTTAAAATACATTCTCTGTCATTAGATCAGTGCTTTTGCCAAGTGCTCGTCAAGTAGCTGAGATGTTTGGTCATGTAGTATAAAACCCCTACTTATCTAACACATAGTTGACACCTGAAGAATGGCTACTTGGCACTGGGTTTTGTCAGTTAACTCAACATTGTGTCCTTGGGCCTGGTACACAGTCTCTCTTGTTGCTGTCCTCTTGTATGCTTTGATAAGAAGAGAATCAGGATAACAGGATGTTTTTGTGGTGTCTAAAACAGCAAAGGCAGACCATTGCAAAAGGAGGACTTTTTAATCAACTGATTTGTTTTAGGAATTTATTTTATTAAGTTTGTTTATTGGGTTTTTGCATTTCCAGAGAACTGTATTTTTTGCAAGTATTTCTTAAAGCGTATTTTGCTTTTCATGTTAAATTATTTTTGGATTTGGGATGTCCATAAAGGTGCCATGGCAATAATCTAAGGCCACCCAATCAATCACATGCAAAACTGTTCTTTTAAAAATGAGGTGCTGGTGCTGGTTATGTTTTATGATGCTTATACAAGTGTAGGAGACTGCCCATATGCTGTGGCAAAGAGGTGTTCAAAGTAGCTAATAAGTAGTATTGGAATATGGGAGGATTATAGTGGACCTGGGGAAGTAGCTTGTTTTGAGTAACAGATCAGCATGATACAATACAACCACTGAGCACCAAACGAAAGAATTAGCATCACTGGGTAGTAATTGGTGACTAAAGTTACACCTCTACAACTGTACAGGTGACCACATGATACCTCAGTGCTGGGGAGGGTTAAACACGCACCACATGCCGCATAGAGCCAGTGGTGCTGGGGCTGGCTCAGAGGATGAGAGGTATAACAAGGCACAAAATTCATTTAGAGGTCCTTGCAGCTTAGAGAGGTTTAACCATATTGTCCAAAAATGTCCTAACATGTGCTTAGAATAAACTTAATGCTGGTATCAGACAGCAGGTCTCCAATGTTCACGTGGCCAGACTAGAGCCAATCTGTAAAACATGCCATGTGGGCGCAGGGGCCTTGGCACCAGCTGTGTTTCTCTCCAGATTGGTTTGCACATCTGTTTGCACGATCTGCTGGATAGCACGCTGCCCATGATACAGCCTTCTACTTGCAGGAAAGCTTTCCAAATCAGCAGAAAGACTGGGTTTTGTCAGAATACTGAAGAGGAGCTTGAGGGGAGCACTTCCGAAAGTGGCACAAGATGATCTATTAAAAAAAAAAATAATCTGACAGTTACCTACCTGGAAAATGTAAGAAAATCTGGTTTATTACCACCATGCGAATCAATGGGACAAAGGTACCTCTTACCGTGCTCCTCGGTTTAATTATTGAACCATTAGTAAGAAAGATCAGAGATGGTGGAGAGATTACAGATGTGTATTAGGAATAGTGAAATCAAATTTCGTTTTATATTGCTATCATTATACTTTTATAAAAGAAATTAAAGATTGCCAGTTTTACTGGAAATAATTGAAACATTTAGGAATTGAAACGAGATGCTAAAACTCCACTAAACCAGAGATCAATAGCCCTGGCTTTAAATAATTAAATAAAGCTGAAATATGTCTGCTGAAAACAATGAATAATAATGAGAGAGGAGAAGAGGTTAGCATGCCTAAAAACTTCTGCATGTTTAAGTGTATTGGTTGGCCTAATAAAAGATATTGCCTCTTTGTAATGCTTTGCTTCTCTTGAGATACTTAAGCGTTAATCCATACCTATAGGGAAATGCAGTTCAAATTAAACATGAGCCATTAATGAAAATTGCATTCAGTGACCCAGTAACCTAATTACCATTCACATTGATTGGGAGAATCCCAGGGCTTAAAGTTGATGTTCTACTCAGGGTCCTTTTTCCCTCTTGCAGGACACTCTGACCCTCCTATCCGCCTTCCCACCCTGTGCCCCAAAAAGGTCTCAAGACATTATTCAAACATTGCTACAGCCAAATCAAAACAGGAATCAAAGGAGAATTAATAGCGTGCCTGGGTGTGATGAAAAGGCAGGGCTGGTGCTGTAAAGGTAGCAATGTATTTTGCACATGTAGCAGTTAAGTAAAATTTCTGTCATCATTCAGGATGCTTCGATGCAGACATGCTACTGGAGGAGCTGTAGGTAGTCAAAGGCATAGAGACAGGGATTTATACAGGTGAGAAACCAGTAAACCCAGACTTTGCACATCAAAAAGCAACTGCACCAGCCTGAGGGAAGCACTGGACTTTATTTCCATCCATGGATACACATTACGTGTGCGTTATTTGCCAGGTACTGTGTTGCAGGGGGGAAAGCTCAGAGCAGAGCCTGCCCCTACCTCCAGCACGCAGCACAAGCCCCCAGGTCCAACCTGGCTGTGCTAGAGCAAATTACTGGCCACTTCCTGGAGTAAATAGTCTTGTTTGTTGCTGATCTGCCTGGTACTGAGGGCAAACTACAGGCAAAGTGACATGTGCGTTGTGGGTCACGGCGTGGTGGTGCTCCCCAACAGGAACATCGCATCACCCTGCCTTCTGCAAACTGAGAGGGCAATGAAATATTTATGAGACTGCTTTGGATGGGAGCAGCTGTTTCATCTGACACTGGCACAATTTGTCAGTAGGAGACATAAAATATAATGCCAGATCAAGAGCTTAAAATTTACACATACAAAATAATGCTTTTTAATGTATAAAATGTTAAGAAGGTCTATTTAAATACATATATTTCCCCAGGTGACAAGCCGGATGCAGATTTGAACAGCTTTTAAATAATTTGTGCAATGCACAGTAGCATCCTTGAGTCCCCATTAAATTTCACTGGCCAAGGCTCATAATCAAACAGTGCTTATGGGCTGCAGCAGCCTTTGACTAAAAGGCTTCACAAGTGTTGGTAGCAGCATATTTTCCATACTCCAGCTTAGCCTCATGGTTTCCTTTGACATGGAAAGATACATAGAATCATAGAATAGTTAGGGTTGGAAAGGACCTTAAGATCATGTAGTTCCAACCCCCCTGCCATGAGCAGGGACACCACACGCATCATATAATTCATGATGAACTATTGGAGTGGTGTTTAGTTGGCATTTCTCCTATTCTGGTCTTTTTCTTCCGAATTTTGGGGAACTCTGTCAGTGGTGGAGGAAAGGGAAGATAAAGGCAGTAAAGATGAAAGGAGGAGCACGATGATCTTTTTTTTAGTTGGTTTTGGGTATTTATAAATGCATTGCCCCTTGCTACCACATTTACCATGTTTTTATTTGCTAAACAGAAAATTATTTCCATTATTAAATAGGAATTTCGCATTTGAAAAGCACTCCCTATTGTTTCAATTGTTTGATAGCTCAAAGTCAACGTAGACCTTGGAGGTGGCACATGGTTTTGTAGTATCAATTATTTGCCAATTATTTATGTTTGGGACAGAAGAAATCAGTTGCTGGAGAGAAAGCATCTCTGTAATGTCTGCCAGTGATTAGACACTGTGGCTGTGCAGTCACTCTCAGAGACAGCCTCAAGGTCTGGATAGCTTCAGAAACGCCTGGTCTGCTCCTGTAGCAATTAGCGTTGGTAATGCTACACAAGTTTGAGCTGTCATCGTGTTGCTGCACTCAGAAGAGTAATCAAGTGAAAGGCTTTAATATCATAACAAGCCAAGTGATCTTCAAAGTAGCTTTTAAAAATGGACTGTTAGTAAAATCTAGCAGGTATTAATTAGCTAAGAATGAAAACAAAAAGCAGAGACAATCTTTCATCACTGTTTCTGTAACAGCTGTCTTTATGTTTGTAACAACACCAAGAATGAAGGGTAATACTTTAACTCTTAAAGCCAAAGATCTGACACTAAGATGATGAAAAATTCAGTTATTTTATATTGTTTCTAAAAGCAAATGTGTTAAATACATGTGTTGGTGAACTAGAGACATGACTGAAATCTATTGTGCAATGAGATCATTATTGGTTTTATGTTGAAGATTAGCTTTGCTCAGTCATATACAATTTTTTATTATGGGAATGTGGAATAATGCCCTTTTCGTCTCCACTCACATAATTTTTCACAGCAGTCTCCTGTGTGCTTTATGAAGATAGCTGCAAACCCAAAATTTGATAGGTCACTTCCAATTCTTTTTGTGTTTTCATATTTCATATAGTCCATGAAGAACCCTCATAAATTTTTCATACTAGCCCATAAAGATTTATTGTGAAAGAGAGACTCAGAACAGCCCTTTACTATTTCCAAGAAACCCAAGTGTAGAACTCACTGTTGGAACAATATTTTAGAAATAATCAGTTTGTAATAGCTATTTTGTCACAGCAGGAGATACACTTTGTGTAAAGTTGGAGTTAAATCACTTAAGACAAAAATGTAATGGAGTTGTTCCTAATGATCTTTATACTGTTACAAAGGTAATCAAGTCATTTGTGTGTCTAGTGACTGCACATGCCATCAGATAGCAACCACTGCCACCCAAGAGCACATACATTGCATATGCTATTTCAGCTGTTGTATAGAAAACAGCTGGATTCAAGAACTCAAGAACTAATCTTCATTTGTAAGCATCATCACAGACCGTACTGTAGACCCCAGATTTCATCCATGGGGTTTAAGAATGATGTATGTGGGTTTGTTGGAAATTTCCATTTGTGTGTGGTATACGAAACACATGTGCCTCCACATATAAATCCAGTTTTCTCTTAGACCAGTTGGAGAAGATTTGTTTCATCACCGTTTATGGTCCCAGTATTTTACTGAGAGCATACTAAATACCTTCTGTAAATCTGTAAGTCAGAAGATAAGGTTAGTAAGTGGGTTATGATTCTTCCCATTCCGTGACTATAAAATATTTTTCTTTTCATGCATTTATTTACAGTTTTGTCATAAGTATTCTGAATTATCCGAGGATATAACGGCAATCCTTTCATCCACAAACTGCGCAATAAAATACAGCTATTTATGTTTTTACGTTTAACATGTCTTTTCTTTCTAGCATTTCAAGTTTCTCAAAAGAGAGGCAAACAAGACCAAGCTGCTTTAGCAGAAAGACAAAGTTACCCATTCTTATACTGGATGCATCTTAATTAAAAAAATAAATTATGTATTATGCCTTTTCTTCCATCTTTGCAATCATCCTTTTAAAACTTTAATCACAGTTTAAAGTGCAACCAACCCAACACAGTTTAAAGTGTCTTAAACCCTGCAGTCCTGATGGACTGTGATGATACTTGTATTTCAAAAGTGCCAGGCTGGCTTCAGAGCAGATGTCCTACAGTAACTTGTAGAGATTGGGATCATTACTTTTCATCTTTATCATTCCTTTCCCCTGCCTCCCCTAGCTTGATATAACCCCCTTACAGGATGCATTCAATCCTTTCCCTGAGGTCTTCTGCCTTTCTTTTTATTTTTGCTGTGAATAAGAAAATTGGACCAAAAAAGCTGTGTTTTCATATGGCCCCATTGTACATTCAGATCTACCT
The DNA here is from genome assembly GCF_000696875.1 of Nestor notabilis. Lineage (NCBI taxonomy): Eukaryota > Metazoa > Chordata > Aves > Psittaciformes > Psittacidae > Nestor > Nestor notabilis. The sequence goes on from NW_009921971.1 coordinate 46,920, forward strand.
TCTCGTTTTTTGTATCTCTTGATAATCCCTTGCTTGCAGCCTGCAGAGGAGCTCATTTGCATTCCTTAATTTAATTGACTTGCTTTTAGGAATAGAAGACATTGATGATTTTTTTTATCCAAACATATGCCTTTTATACTTTCAAATTTAATAGACTGTCAACACCAAGTGAAACGGAGGAGGGGAAGGAAATAAACAAATCCAAATCAAACCAGGAGATGCTAACAGCTCCTTTTTCTCCATGGGTTTTTACTGTGATTGGCCAGAGTTGCAGAGATGTCCCTTTTCGAGAAGCACCCCTATTCCTTTTGAAATAACCTCCCTGCCAAAGAATTAAAATGCTTTTTTTTCTTGCCAAATATTTTAAATTATCAAAATTAATTGCTTACTTTTGGAGATCCATTAATCATATAAAGACAGTAATCTGAATTGTTTAATAGATGATAAATCGTTTTCATAAATACCTTTCATGCTTTTTCCAGTTTGCAGAGAAATTTCAAGAAGTAAAAGAAGCTGCCAAATTAGCAAGAGACAGATCTCAAGAGAAAATTGAGACCTCAAGCAATCATTCCCAGGTTTGTAATTTAGCTTTAATACCTGTACACATACAGGAGAAATAATTTAAAGTTAAATTTTCTAGTGGACTGTACCAGCTTCTGGCAGCAAGCTTAAAGTATATAAAATGAAGATTGCCAAAGGTAATTGTCAGCAGCTGGACATTAGGATCGTCAGAGGAATATTTTTCATTCATCCATGCTCTTTGCCTTCATTAAAATCTAATTTCTTTCAGCGATTCTTGAGCTGTTATAACTTTTTTAATAACAGATAAAGCCATACATCCTTTGATTTGTACATAGTTTGGGCCACTGGAAAGTAAGTCAGTGTAGTGCCTTAGCAGACAGTAAATGAGATTCATCGAGATACTTCTTTTTGTCATCTAATTCACTTTTTGTAGGAGTTCAGTTTGCCAATAGTGAGACTGACTTTGTGGTCATAGTACTTCATTGCTGTGGTGTGGAAACAGAAGCAGTGCTTTAGTGAGTGGTTGGAAGAAGCTTGTGTGGCGTGTTTGTACAATACACTTTTCTAGGCAGCACATCTTGATACAGCCAAGTGCCTCCTTGTCCAGGGAAGTCTGGGTTTCTTACAAATTGAAGAAATTGCGTGTTGTCTCAGCCTCACTATATGTCTGACTTGAATTTCATAAGCATTGCATTAGGTAAGAATGAATCCCGTTCAGTGGGTGTTCATGGCCTGGGCTAGTGTTTGGAGGAAAGGTAGATGAATTTTGATCAGAAAAGAATTCAAATGCATTATTCACATGCAAGAGTGAACTAACCGTCTTTGCAGGGTCCACAAATATTAATCTGAGAGGCTACTTTGGATACTTACTTTTTAAAGACTTCGGTCATAGCCTTTATGTTTCACCTTGTCCTTGCTTGGTGATCAGCACCAAGCAGTGGATAGATGGTATCTCTTTGGAGGAGCAGTACCTTCTTTTTTTGTTTTTAGTTTGGATTTGTGTGCTTCCAGGTGCATAGTATTGTTTCATTATCTTAAAAAAAAAATAGACAACCTTTAGAAAACACAAGCCTTGTCATGAAAACACTTCAAAACATCTTTTGAACACTTTAAACTTCCATTTTGTATGTTCTTATAATTTTTTCATTCTTTTTTTAAACAGACCAGCTTTGCAGCCAAGATGTAAAGGGTATGTGTTTGTTACCACTGTTCTGCCAGGAGAGCATGTGCTGCCTAGGTCTCAGCAGGGTGTTGTTGGATCAATATTACAAAGAAATTGATGTTGCAGGAGATGCAGGAGACCCCCAGTATTCATTTGTGTGTTGTGCTACAGGAATCTGGACGTGAAACACCATCTTCCACTCGAGCATCTAGTGTGAACGGGACAGACGATGAGAAGGCGTCACATGGAGGTCCTGCTGAGGCACATCTCAAGTCTGAGAATGATAAATTAAAAATTGCTCTAGCCCAAAGGTGAAGTTGCTTTAATACCTAAATTGCACTGGAATAGCATGCTGTAATTATCTGGTGGCTAATGATATTAACAGAAATTATTCAAATGTAATTGCATTCGTTTAAAATGATGTGGCAGAATGGATGAATGAGCAGATTTCAGCAAGTACCTCCCGGTATGCAGTTGGAAGATATTTGCCATTTAGTCTTTTCCTGTTCTACTTCGTGATGAAATAAGATCTCTTTTACTCCGCTGATGCCAACTCTCAGAACCACCTTCATTTGTGAAGTTTTAGAGCTACAGAAATAACATTAAAACCATGGGGGAGCAATTGCTGCTGATAACATGTGAAACCAATCTCTTTTCCTCTTTGAGTTTGCTATATTTACTTTGATGAAAATAGATATGGATATGTAAAATTATAAAAGGGAATGAACTCAACTGGAAAAGTTGAAATAAGAAATAAAATTTCATCAGTCTGCTTAGAAGTCTTAGGGGAATGTTTCTAAAGCTGTGGACAATGCCCCTTGAAGTCACATTTTTTGCTATTTGCTTTGATAAATTAATTTGAAAATTATAAGAAGAGTAATTTGCAGCCATAGTGAAAATACAGGCATTGGAATATGCAAAGTTGCAACATTAAAATGGAATAATTCTCCACTGGGATCTTGCCTTATCTGCCTCTTGCATGTGAATATATCTGTCAATGGAAATACAATCTATCAGGTTCAAGCTACTCTTAAGCTATTTAAATTAAGGCAGCAGCACCACAAGCAGCATTACCCGTATATTATGCATATATGATATTTGAAGCACATCATCTCTCTTTATTGACATTTCAATAGAGTAACCTATTTCAAATCATAACGTTTGTTCATTCCTCCTGC
>NW_009921971.1:49812-86314 GCF_000696875.1 Nestor notabilis
TAGGCAAGTAGCAACTAGCATGGAGGGAGTTTCAAAGCCTTGCTTCCATTCACTCTCTATTCTTGTGCTCTATGCTGCAGCTTGAAGCTTTGGGGAATTAGTAGTTTAAATCTTCAGCATTATGTAACACTTTTATATTTAAGGCTGAACATTAAAGAAAAGAACCATGTCTATGGAGTGTCAACCGCTGACATTTTCTTTTCTGAACTACTGTACCAGCTGCAAATGTGTAGTCGCTTTGTTGCACGGCTACCATGTTCCCAGGCCTCCAGTACAGAGGTGCCCGGTGAGGCACAGCCACACGGTTCTGGAGGTGAGCACAGACTGTGTTTGCCATGCTGGAGATCCCAACTGTCAGCTTAATCCTACCAGCCTGCTTTGACAGCAGGACTTTTGCTCCAGACACACAGGTCACTGTGGCTGGGGGCGGTAGATAGGTTCCTGTGTTTTGGCACAGGCAGTCAAATTAAGGCTTATGTTCTCCTCAGGCAGGCAATTACGTACATAGGAGTATTCTTGATATTATAACAAAAAATTATTGGTTAGCTCACACCACTGGTGAATGAGTTTGCAGTCAGGTAAAGAATAATGAGACACAGGTTTATAAGGTGAAGCCACCTAATGGTGCCCTGTTTTTTCTCAGTTCAACCAATGTGAAGAAGTGGGAAACGGAGCTGCAGACGCTGCGGGAGAGCAACGCCCGGCTGACCACGGCACTACAGGAGTCTGCGGCCAGCATCGAGCACTGGAAGAAGCAGTTCTCAGCCTGCAAGGAGGAAAACGACCAGCTCAGGAGCAAGGTAGCAGAGCATACCCGCAGGAGAGCCATCTCTTCCAGTTAGCTGTTCCTGCCACTTCTCTTTCTCTTGGCTCTCTGCTGCTTTGTGTGTGTTAGGAGACAGATTTTGTCGTGGATGGAGGGTTTAGGGCAGCTCCTTCCCTCTGCACACAGTGGGCAGGGAAGTTCAAAAGGCTGGGGATCAGTGGGAGGACTGGTGCTGCCATGTAACATGAAGCTCCCTGACTCTTGATTTGGGAGAACTGGTGTCAGCAGGGGTTGCTGGCCAGGGTGATAAAACAGTAGGGTTTTAAAAGTAGGAATACTATTGCATATCCCTTTCAAAACTTACTTAAATACTGCCAGATGATGAATGAGCAGAAGGCATGGTTATGGCCTGGTTACCCATAGGAAACTAGGCTGGGAACAATACAGTATTAGAAACAAATCCTGATGGCAGGCAGGGGAATGAGGACATCAGTTACGTCTGTGAGCTGGGTCCTCCAGCGCTAGTGCTGAGCACATCTTGCTCCAAAACCTACCAAGAGGCATCGTGGAGCAACGTTTTCCCAAGGCAGATCCTCTCTACCTATTTGCATGCGTTTTAGGTGTGCACAGTGATAATCCAGAGATCAATGCAGAGCTCTATTAACTGATGTTACATTAAAAATTAGTATTAGTTGTTACATGATTTGGGTTCCTATATCCAGTCTTTTTTGGACAGCGGAGATGTGAGAGACTGGAACAGTATGTTACAAGAAAATACGATTTATTGCAGTGTAGTTTTTTAGCTTTCTGTACTGTTGCACAGAAAAGTTGTTCTCATTAACTGGTGAAACATGCCACGTCTCAGTAGCTGTAGCCTAGATATGAAGAGATTATCAAAACTCTGCCTTACTAAAGCTGCAAAGTCATCATACCAGTGACTAGGCAGGCTGTGCAGGCACACTGTGTAATGTGCTGTCTTTCTCTGTACGAGAGGTTTTCTGAGCTTTCCCCCAATATGCTCCTTGCTCAACGCTCACACTGCACCACCGCAGCGCCCTGGGAAGTTCCATCTCCTTTATTAATTGGGTCAGAATTTTTTGCATATTGCTCTACCTTCAAATGAAGGAAGTTATAATCCCAAAGCAACATGAAGCCGAGAATTAAAGTACATACTTTAATGAGCTGGCCCATCTCCTGGGAGCCAAGCCCAGAGCTGTCAGGAGAACGTATGGAGAGAGCAAAGCACATCCCTGGGCAAGAGAACAAAGCAGCATACACTGCTCTGAATTGGTTCTCTCCCCAAAGTTTTGAGGATGTGTCCCTCGAACTCCAGCTAGAATAATAAGCAACCCCTGAGGAGGCAAAGCTGGGAGCACTGGAGAGATTTCTTCTCCTTGCTGTGTTAAGAAAACCCACCCCTTATAGTCTTGTGTTGGTTTCATAGAAGTGAAATGCAGATTTTATCCCCAGCTCCACTTCATCTTAGCAGCTCAGTGTTTTGTGCATTCCTGACTACTTATATGAGATACTGTGCAAGAGAGTATAAACACAGTCCCAGGGCTTCCTAGTGGAAGCGTAAATTGGCTCTTTTGAAGAAAAGAAGCGATAATTTGATTGCAGTGAATCAAGTGCTATGATTTAGGAAACAGATCCATGACAAATTAAAATTGTCCATGCTTCCCCCTGCTCACTGGAGCAATGCCCATTTCCATCAGCTGTGTTCTGCCCCAGATTCTCAGAAATCTGAAAAATTTCACCTAATGTCTGACATTTGTTAAAGATTGAAGAACTGGAGGAACAATGCAGTGAAATAAATAAAGAGAAGGAAAGAAATGCACAGCTGAGTAGACGTCTCCAGGAACTGGAAACAGAACTTCAGGACAAAGAGCTGGTAAGTGTCCTGAACCCAGAAATTACATGCTTTAGAGTTTGAGTGGGTCTGTCTGCTTCTTACTTGGGATGTAGATTTATGGGCTGGCTCACCTACGGCCAAAAGCAACCCAATGTCTCAGGGTATTGCTTGTTCCTAGGTTTTTCATGTACAGCTCCTTAGCAACAGTTTGGTAGAGTTCCTCAGCCTCCGTTTCGTGATGTATTTTGCACTGTGACAGCATACTTTAATTTGACAGTGGTTAACAAACTACTTTTATATACAACACTTTACCTCTAACAGAAGAGCTCAAGTGGTGATACTTGTTGCTCAAAGCCAGACAGATGTATGCTGAGAACAGTTTTGTTTGCCAGTCCCCATCCCTGAATTCACACAGACATAAGCACCATCATTAAAAAAACATCATTTACAAAATCACATGGCATTTGTGTGACAAGTCCTGTTTCTTTTTCTGGGTGGCTCGTAGTCTTCAGCTTTGCCATTTTACAGTCTCCCTCTGATCTCAGGACTAATGCCAAAAGTGAGAAATTCAGATTCATTTAGAGTACCCTGATTCGTCCTTTTGATGTACAGTGTGTCCCATTTTTCTAAGGAGAATGATACTGGTGGCTTGGAGCCCCTGAACAGTGGTGAAAATAATGGGATCCTTGTTTTTTTCCTTCATTACAGTGACCAAATGCTCTATGCTGGATGAAGAGAAAAAGCTGTCTGCAGGTGCAGTGAAGTTTGCCATGTGCCATTGCAGCATCTCTGCTGATGCTCTTAAAAGCAGTGCTGTTAAGGGGTTTTAAGATAGCACAAGGAAATAGTTTAGGGAGATGGATTTTGATGCACTGTTATGAATATAATCATTTTCAGACCCATATTTCAAAGGAAAATGCTTTCTTCCCAACCTTTCTGTGGTAATAGCATGTATAATAAGCATTATACTCTGCTAGTGTTTTTCCTCAAGATTCATGTTTACGGTACCAAATGAACCAGAAAATTGATTGACTTGTGAACCCTACATACCTATCTTCCATTTACACTGACAATATACTAACTTGTTTTCAGACTGCATACTCACATTAGCAGGTTCTTCATTAGGTCTAAACCACTCATAAGTAACCTTTTCGTGGTCTGCAGTTCAAACCAGCATGAAGCCTGCTCATGGACAGTGCTGTGCAAGAAGAGATGCTGATATCCTCTTCATGTAGGAAATGAGAAAAGTAGAGAAATGTAAAGACATGGGAATCAGGACAGAGCTATCAAGTGGAATATTTATATTTTTATATAATATGCCATATACTGTATATAAAGTAATACTGTAATATGCTATATATAGTAGTATATGTAATATACTGTACACTGTAATATACTATATATGGTAAGTATATACTTACAGACAGAGCCTTGGGCAACATAGTTTAGTGTGTGGTGTCCCTGCTCATGGCAGGGGGGTTGGAACTAGATGATCTTAAGGTCCTTTCCAACCCTAACTATTCTATGCTTCTATGATTCTATTAGAGTATAGTAGTTATATATAGAGAGAGAGATAGTAAGCATATATAGTATAATAAAATTATATTTTGAGATGCAAGCTCCCTGGCATTATTTACGAATATACAGATATATATGCATGGGTAATGGGCACAACTGAAACACAGGAAGTTCCATCTGAATATGAGGAAGAACTTTTTAACTTCGAAGGTGGCAGAGCACTGGAACAGGCTGCCCACAGAGGTTGTGGAGTCGTCTTCTCTGGAGATACTAACAACCTGCCTGGACATGACCCTGTGCAACCTGTGCTAGGTGACCCTGCATTAGCATGGGTTAGTCTACATGATCTCCAGAGGTCCCTTCCAACTCCAACCATTCTGTGATTAAGTGATGTGTTTTGGAATGCAGACGTGCTATTTTGGTTATTTTACATCCACATACTTTGCAGAATACAATAAAATACGCAAAGCCATTTCATAATCTCAAATCTCAAATTTCCATTATGTTTTAAATTGAAGCTTGCACTAATATATTTCTTTTTCTTTATATTTTCAAAGGAACTGGAAGAGCTCCGAAAGCAGGGTGAAATTATACCACAGCTAATGTCAGAATGTGAATCTGTATCTCAACAATTACAGGTACAGTTAAGCAATTAAATTAATTTTAAAATAGTTGATACATTTACTTTGTCATAAATATATGCTTTTATCTGTTCAGACCTCAGTGTTTGGAGGCAAAAGACCTCTAGTTTGTAAAATGTTAATTACATGCAAAATATACCATGCCCTTCTAAGCACAGGAGTAGGTAAATAGCTCCATTTCTTTGCCTTGCTGTTCACAGAAATTGGTTTGCCTGGGATTGTATTGCATCTGTCTGCTGCAGATCCCAGGCTATCCTGTATCCCATATTTCTGATGGTCTGGGCTTGTGGAGCCACACCACAGCCATGTGTGTCAAGCGGCACACCAAGACCTGCGGCTGATAGCCGCCAGTGGCGCCAGGGAAGGCTCTTTGGAAAGAAACAGATGAGCATAGTTGCACATAACCAGGGAAAGAAGTTCACCTGAGGATGCATTTACATGCTGTGTCATTCCTTGCCAGCATCACCTAGCTTGCTGTGGCTTTGTTTTGCACATGTAGCTGCTCTGCTGGGAGGTGCTCAGGCAGACTGGAGCTCACTGGGCTGCTGGAGCCCTGCCCAGGCAGTGGCTGGGCTTTGGGCACCACTTGTTAAAGTTGGGGCTTGTGCAAATGCAGTAAATAGATAAATGGAAGGAGAACAAATATAAGCAGTATCTCATCAATGAAGTAAAATCCAATTGAACAAATAAGACATCATTCTGATGATCTAAACGCTGTAAAATCATTTAGAAGGCAGGTACTAATATTGTAAAAATATGAATTCTGTTTTGTTCAGGATGGTAATGTATGTCATCTCTGGCTTTTGATGAGAATATGTGCTTACATGCGTGCAACAGAGAACAATAGGCAGAAGAGCTAATGAGAGGGGAAAATAATTGAATGAACTGCAGCAAGGGAGGTGTTACGTGCCTGCCCTGTTCCTTGCACAAGTGCTCACACAGAGTGGAACTTCAAAAAAATGCCAATAAATCCAAAGGTGCTGAATAAAGCAATATTATTCCTCAGACAATATTTTCTAAGCTTGTTTTTCAGTGTTAAACCACCATAGATAATTCTGTGTATAATTGGTGGCACAGTCTCTAATTCTGCAACTGTAGCAATGACAGAAATACATGCACAGTGCATGATTTAAATCCAGCTGAATTTTAAGATATCAACCAAGTGACAAAATCTGATGCAAAGCATCTTTTCCAGTTAACCTGTGTCCGTTCCTGCGTGGGCTTTCTTTCCTTTTCATCTGACTAGCACATGTCACTTGCTCCTGTTAATCAGTTTGCAGAAGTCAGAGCAAACTCTTACAGCCCAGCTGTCATTTGTTGCTTTACCCTATTAAATGCTGTTCATCCTTCTTCTCTATGATTCATCTTATTGTCTCTTTTGTCTTTAAGGCTGCTGAGAAAAAGAACAAAGATCTTGAAGAGAAAGTCAGAACACTAAGGACAGAAGTCGAAGAGAGCAAACATAGGCAGACCAACCTTAAAACTGAATTAAAGAATTTTTTAGATGTACTAGATGGGAAGATAGATGAATTACATGATTTCCGACAAGGACTGTCTAAACTTGGGGTTGACAATTAGATGGCAATAGATTTCCTTTTTTGTAATCTAGGGTCTGGATGTTTGATGTTTTGTTGATCCCAAACATGTGTTTTACAAAATATAACTAGAATGTTCCACCTGTTTGCATTGGTTTTGTACATAGAGGCTGAAAATTTGCTGTGGGGGTTTTGGGATTATTTTTTTCATGTGTTTCTTTTCCAAACCAGTCGTGCTGCTCACTGAATTTTGTTGAGATTAGAAACTTCATATATTGCTGCTCTGGCTTTGAGGGGTTGGGAACAGGTAGAGGGTTCCGTCTCAGGAATCTGGAACTAGATCTACCTTAAAATGAATATGCAGTTAGTTGTTGCAGGGAAATTTATATCTTTCTTAAGGGCTGTTGCAACCATAGAAACAGAAAACTAGTCTTTTTCTTGTCTGGACTGTCGGCACTCCTAGCAACATCAACTTTTATTCCTTGGTGGAGCAGAGGGAAGATTAGCTGGAGCTCCTGCAGTGTGTAGAATGTGCCTGTGATGAGCTGCAGTCAAGTGAACCACTTCACGCAAATACCAGTATCTTTAGGGACCATGTCAGTCAGGCCTGATTTACCAAAAAAGAAATCCAGTGGATATCAGATAACCTCCAATACAGGTTGTATGTGCTTGCCTGGACCCATAGAGCACAAAGTCAATGACATAGAAATATATTTCAGCTCTTCAACTCAAGCATCTTATCCAGTAGGTGAGGACAGCTTCTCTTGCTTGGCAAGGCCATCTCTCTTTGGCCTTCAGTTTTGAACCCATATAGTTCCATGTGCATCTCTGAAAAATGCCCACCTGAGTCTTGGGACCAGGTATGTATTTTAGAAGGTTTTCACACTGGGTGCATACACCTCTGTGCAGCTTGATCACTGTTGATTAACTTCTGCAGTAGTGGAGGAGACATTAATCTGAAAAGCAATATAAGGCTTCTTGAAGGTCTTGCTCAGAAGCACGTTTCTGCCCAGGAGACTGGCAGGGTCATGACCACATGAAATCAGAATCCTTTCTGATGATTTCTGACTTCTCACCTTGTATGTCTTTGACAGTGGGGTGGGAGCTGATCACCAAGTTAGACTGTCCAAAAAAACCCCACCCCAACCCAAACAGCAGAAATGCTGTTGTTTGCTCAGACTGGTTATTCAGCAGCTCTAAGTATGTGTTCAGGAATGCGAGGTCATATGCTGGGCTCCACTGAGAAGGAAGTTCACTTCATCACAGACAGGGATGTAAAAAGGGACAGGGAGGAGAATTCAGCCCAAGTCTCTTCTTTCTCCATAACCTGGTTTGAGGTTTACATGGGATCTGAATTAATTCAGAAAAGAACTTTTGTTTATGTGACATTATTATTTGCTTAATTCAGGTGAAAGCTTGGTTAAGCACTGCATTAGTGCATTCCAGCAGTGATTGATATAGAATGGTCATGTTTTACTTACAGGCTTTTTTCTTTTCTCAGCACATCTCAATTATAAAAGTGACCTTTAAAAGAAAGGTGAGTTATGATGAAACATGCATTGAATATCTTTTATACGTGGATATATAATCCCCATGCTAAAGTCAGGTTCTGTCTGTAATTGTCCCTTGAATTTTTATCTGTTACTGTTGCATTACCTTCAATCCCTGTTTTTTAGACTGGACTACTTTGTGTATTTTTGCTTTACTCCTTTTAAACAATGATGTGAAGCCAGGACCTTGCAGAAGCATTGTGACCACTTAAGTCTCTTTTAAAAAAACTGTTGTAGGCTGTTGATATTTTAAAATAAAAATAAAAACCAGGTACATAGCATGTAGGTGTGTGAAAATTAGACTTTCCCAGTATGGAAGATTCAACAGTTGCATAATGTGGGGTTAGATCAGACTTCTCAAAATTGAAAATGACATCAGAAACTATGTGTGGTTGTGCGCAAGTAATCTGCCTTTTTAGGTTTTTTATTTGATAGCAAGTCAGATAGACACCATCATTTAACAGGAAGTTAATGGTCCTGCTTCTCCTCTGCTTCCATGCTGCTTTAGAGTTCCTGAGCTGCAGCTGGTCCCTACATCAGCTGGGAATCATGGGATAACACAACTAAGAGCTGCAAGCAGTACAGTTAGTCAGGGCCCTCCTCGTCACAGTGATTTACTGCTTTTGCGCTGAGGACCCTGCTCCATCTTCCGGCTCCTTTTTCTTGTTGAGCAGTCTCAGGGCTTCCTTCTTGGTTTTAATATAAAATATGATTTTTAACATGATCCTGAGTAGATGGGGTTAATCCAGATCTTTTTTTCCACTTTAGTTGGGTCTATCTCAGATCCAGTTCATTAGGAATGTATTAAGCCACTCTTAAAATGCAAGAAAAGTGTTTCTATGGGACTGCATCAATTTAACAGATGGAGCTTAATGCTGGTGCATTAAACCACTGCATAGCTCTGACATGGGTGGTTATTTCTGGGTGCTTCGTGCCCACCAGAGGAACAGTGGGGGTGTCCTTAGAGAAAACTCTACCCCGTCTCTTCTAGTTTTGTCCCAAATGTATGCTTTCTTTATCTGCTATTGCTCTGAAGCTGAGTTGTTAGGGATGCCTGTATACAGCTATATGCTGTGAGGAACTCCACCATCCAAGGTCTTGCTATAATTACCTTCTTTCTCTCTTTTTCCTTCCCAACAGCAGTAAGTTGAGAGCTTCTATGTATAATCACTTAAAAACCTCCCCCAAACTCCATCTCTTTTAACCTTTCCCCCTCTTTCACTGTATTTTTCCTCTTCTAAAGTGTGCTAGGAAGCTGCAGTGGGTGCTCTCAGGAGTGTTTGTTTGGATGCCAGCCTGGCCCCATCCCTGCCCCATGTGCCTCTTGGGTGGGGACCATCGGTCTCACTGCTTATTCCTTGATGCTCTGTGGTGGTTCAGCAATAACCCCTGCGTGCCAAACTGTGACCCCCACACTGCTCCTCAGGGACTTATCCTGATGTCGAAATGCCTCCTCCCTCCCAGCGGGAGCACCGAGGCAGCCAGCCTTCCCCCACCAAAATGCCTGCACCATCCTGTGGATGCATTTATTCCCACTTTTGTGCCTGTCCCCATGGGCACCCCAAACCAGGAACTGCACTCAGCTGGCAGCCACCTGCTTAGAGGTGGCCCCAAACACTGCTGGGGCCAAGAAATGCTCATCCCTGTCCACGAGAGGGTCTGCAGAGCTTGGTTTTATTTGTTATTAAAATAGGGTGCTGTGCAAACTCTGGTTTCCCCATGCCATCAGCAATGAAGTAGGTCGTCGCTCCATTTCCTTCGAGCCTGAGTGGAGGTGTCTTCAGACAAGGTTGTATCTCGCCTTGGGCAATCATAGAATCAATCATGGGTTCTCTTTCTGGACACAGGTTTTTCTCTCCAAGTGGTTGATGGCAGGGTCTATCCTACCTCAGTTACATGGTCTTGTGTTAATAAGGGTCTTGTGCTTGGCACTTCCCATGCCGATACCCGCCGGCTGCACCGCTGCGGATCCCACCTCACTGCCCATCCTGCCTGCCCGGCCCTGGTGGCAATGACAAGCTGGTGGCTCTAGGAAGAAAAATCTCTGCTGGCCTCTTGTGCCACTGAGTTAGAGAGTGTCTTATTGCCTTCTGGGCTTTCCAGTGTGATGCTCCTTTGAGCTGGTGTTAGAGCTGCTGAATAATGGTGGGGTGGTGGTTTTTGGTAGCCAAAAAGAGAAACAAACAGGCCTACTTTGCATTAGCACAAAACCTAAAAATGTTCAGTGACATAACAATACATGGAGGTAATTGTTTTCAAGGGAAAGAATGTTCTGTTAGATACGTTATTTCACATCTTGGAAAATGACCTTAGCCTCATCTTTGAATAAATTATTTCCATATGAAAAACTGAAATGTTTTTTCACACCCCAAAATAAAGAGGTTAACCACCTGCTCTTTTTCTATTTGGCTGAATCTTTATTTGCTGATTTTGACTCAACTTCACAAGTAGTTTTTTGTTTGGTCTAAAAGCGCATTTTCAGCAAAATTAGTACTTTTCGTGTTCTTCTGTCTATATCTAATTGGTGTCTCCTTTACTGAGTGAGCTCACTGGAAGGAAACTGTCTTTTCTGTAAGAAATCCAGTGCCACCTCTCACTTTCTATATTCTATATTCTAGCATTTGAAAGGTGCCCTTTTAAAAATAGATTTACACTGGGTGCATCTGTGCCCAGAAAACAAATATTATTTAGACAATGCTTTTTTTCTAGAAAAACAACTGATTTTATTTTAATGTGAATGATTTAAGGTGAATGTTTTTTAAAGCTGCTCAATGAATTAAGGAGGGTGTGAGGGGTTTCTGCTGTTCCTCCTGCTCTCCCTGCCACTGCCATTGCTTTGGAGGAGCATCAGCAAAAGCATTTGTGATGTTAAGGCAGGTGCTCACCCTGTGTTCATCCTGTGGCTTGTCGGGCTCAGGGAGCCCATGTCTTTCAGCCCAGCACATGTTGTCTGTAGGTTTCTGCACTCTACGCTGTGTAATTGTATTTTATTTTGCAAGTGTTCATTTTCTCCCTTATTAGTTTCTTTGGCTGCTTCATGAATGACAGGAGGAAAGCTCCCTGTTACTGCCACCTCGTACTGGTGGGAGTTTCTCAGCTACAAGACTGCTCTTCGTTAGGCTCTTCTGAATGCTTATCTCTGCAAAACCCTTCAAAGCATCAATGGCTTGTAAGGAATATAGTGCTGTCTTCCTGAGCCTACGGATTAACAAAGATAAAACTGCTATCAGGGTGAAATGCCCGGCTCAGCTCAGTGTGTGACTGATGCTGGATCTGAAGGAAACAGGTATGAGAGGGGATCATCATCAGCAGCAGCTAATTTTGACAATCGTTTCAGCAGAAGCTTCAGTGAAAGATGTGCTCTGCCTACAAGCTGTGGATATGCCAAAGGTCTAGGATGGCCATGCTGACCTGTCAGCTCACCCACCTTAGTCTGGGCAGTTCTGGGCTTGTCAAGCCTGTCTGTCAAAAAGTCCTCAGCATATCACAACTGTGGCAGCGCGAGGGATGGAAGGCGAATGCCCACACACAGAGCTGAGCAGCATGAGAGCATTGCAGCAATGCCCTGGTTTACGGTCAGCCACTTCCAGTCAAAAATAGGAACAGCTATTGCCATCCTGTGCAGGCTCAGTGGTACCAGAACCATGCAGAAGGGCACATTCACTTTCTGGAGGTCTGTGAGGCAGCAGGGACTCCCAGGCTGGGCTGGTGCGTCTGGTTATGGGCACCATTTAGGAACAGTAAGACACAGAGCTAACCTAAGGTAATTTTTCTTTCCGTTAATCGTATTCAACAAGCACCTGTGTGTCAAGCAAAGCAATAAGGATCCACAAGACATTTAATCCAGGCACACCTCCAGATGGAGAGCCCCGGCTGCGTGGCACAGCCTGGCGGGGGATGCCGCACATGCAGTCCTGCGCCCCAGGCACGCAGCAGTACTTTAGGCTCAGTATTGGAATATAAACTTGGCACTTAAATGAAGTTTGCATGTCTGAAATGCCATTCTCTGTGGTAAACGATAAGGTACCAGAAGGGAAATACAGAGTCAGGAGGTGAATGGTAAATGTGACGAAGGTGCTTCCCAAATGAGGGCTCTCCTACAGGCTGCGGGCAGAGCGAGTCCCGGCCGGGAGGGCTTTGCTTACACCCCTGTTGGGATGTTGAATGTCTAACCTGACGTCTAACCTGCTTGACTTTATACTGTGTTTTGTCTTAGCTCTTCTTCATTTTTTCTTTTTTACTTTTGGTTTTGTTTTGTTGGGTTTTTTTTAATAGCTAGCCTAAACATAGTCTTCAGGTGAAGGTGCCTATACCTCCAGAAATTTTATATGCACGTTTTGAAATAGATAGATTGGTTTTTCCTTTCTGGTCATTTACTTACCTAGTAATAATGGTACATACAAGAAAGACACTTGAGAAAAACCTGTCTGCTGTAACATTTTGGTTTGGGGTTTTTTTGTTTTTTTAACACTGGTCAGCAATAATTATTTTAGCCATATACTAGCTAAAAAGACCAATATTGTAAGATTTGAGAACTCAGCTTCTAAGTTTGCAGTATGTTGATTAACTTGGGTATGTGACAACGGAGCTATGCTCAATAAAAGAGTATTTTGCAGCATTTAGATGTTTTCATTTAATTGCCTAATAGTGATCATGAACATAATAATATTCTATAAAGCTCATCATGAATGACAAAACACATCGTTTTTAACATGAATATATCCCTTGTAGTTGAAAGTTCTGAGAGTGTTTAGTGTGGTCTGCTATACCAAAATACTTAGATTATTATGAGATTTTAGTACTAAACATAAACATACACCCTGTTTTTACTGTTTCAAGTAAAGTTTAGTGAATGACTGACAATTTGTTGATACACAACTGTGGGAAAACACTGCAGTGCTTTAAATGTATATTTTTATTTGGGTTTATTATACTTCTTAGTATATGGTTCAATGAAAACTGAAGTGTTTGCTACAGTTGGATAATCGTAAAAACATCTCTTACCTCGTCATTTTGTCTGCTGTGAAAAAGTAATTTCCTCTTCTTTTTTATTTTCTTTTTTGTTTCAAATTGACCATAGACAGTCAATGTTAACATTTAGACTCCTAGTAGCAGTAAATGCTGGGTTTTATATATATAAAAGGAAAATTTGATTTTTTTCTTTATGAACTTATTATATAACTTTGTGATTTTTATCTGATTTTATTGTAACATAAAGTTGTTTTATGTAAAAATATATAGTTTAAGTAAAATCTGTTGTCTCACTCTCTTCATTGACTTTGGAAAGTGAACATCCTTGGGGCTGCAAATTTGAACTCAAGGTAATGCTCTCCTTTGATAAAAAAGGGCCTGGTTTTGATCTATAAATCGTATGGGATAGAGCCTTTGATAATCTTAACATCTCTTTTGAAGGAGGTGGAGCTTTAAAAGGTTTGTCTTGCTTCACTTTATACTGTTAGCACATCCACGGGGGTGCACGCTTGGGGTGGGTACGTACATAACTAAACTGGAAAAGCAGCATCTAGGAATATTTCAGCGTGAATCGTGGGTTTGCTGCATGGTGACAAAGGGCTGTTGCTGGGAGAAGGCTTTTTGTTGCCCTGTTTGGGGGTGCTCATGACCAAAACCCCTCTTCTGGTTCCTGTAACTGATGTAACAGCCTCTGATGGCAGCTACATCAGAGCTGGTATTTTCTCTGGAGGAGCTACCTAGGACTCGTAAGTAGCCCTCTCTGTTGAAATGAGAGATGTTTCAACACCCGTGTCCTGCATCAGCATAGAGCAGTTAATAAGAGCCCTCTCAGATGGGACTGTTTCCCAAGGTCCCCGCTGGTGTCCAATGACACCGTCCACACTCAACAGCACATCCCTGGTATGGAGTAACACTGAAGTCCATCTGCAGATGGTATGTAATGGTGGTCTCAGCATCACTGTGTTTATTGTACAGAAGCAGGGTTTGCTGTCTGCACCAAACCAGGCTTCCTCAAAGGAAATAAAAAGGTTTGAAGACTTAAATGGCTGAGGCTCATCTTGCCTTTCTTTCTCTGGGTTACAAGGCTGCAAATGTCAGTTTTGGGGTCAGTGAAAAACACATCTGCCCCTAACTTTTCATCAGAGCTCTTCTACCAGGAGCTGTGAACAGCTCTGACAAGCAGTTCAGCATATTCTGTCAGTCCCTGAATGACCAGCAGCTATAAAAGCAGCTTACACGTACTCCAGTAAAATGCTGTAACAGTCTCTAATTCTTAGCAAAAGAAGCATTTATCTATTGGATTTGCATAATTATAAAGCTTAGTACATTAGAAGTGCCTGTGTGTACATCCATCACCTGCAGTTGTCAGGAATAAGCCTCATTCTCCTGTTACCGAGCAAGCTGATGGTCCTGCAGTGTGCATCTCCATTCACCAGCGGTAGCACCTTTCTCTGCTCATGCACAGGGAGGTGCCTCGTGCCACTGGTGACGGGGAGGTCTCTGTTCAACACAGACACATCTGACACTTCTGTAGGCCAATCCCTCAGTAAGTCCAGGAAATATTTTTAGCACTGAGAAAGCCACTGGCCTGTGAGAGGCTGTTCCTCGCCAGCCGTCTGTAATGCAGGTGACCAGCGTTTCCAGAAGAAACAGCCTGGTCTGGGAGCCACAATGAATGATGCGCCAGCAAGGGAATCTGCTGCTGCCTGCCCGTGATCCCTTAACTTGCACATTCGATTGGATTTGTATCAGAAAGCTCAGGAGCCTCCTCGGTGGGGTGTGTGCTTCTGCGGTTACCCATTAACCAGTGATTTACCCAGCTGTGTGACCCTGAGCTGTGTTGTGCTGCTTTGAGACAGCTGATGACAATATTAGCTAAAAGCAAGGTGAAGTTTAAGTCTAATGGTTAACACCTAAGTGGATGAGCAATCCTATAATACGTACTCCTTTTGGTTAATTTGTATGCCTGCAACAGCGTAGGAAAAGCCAGGCCTGCATAAGCTAGTTCCCTTCCTTTTGGAGAAAACAATCCCACCATGGCAGAGGCCTGTATGAAAGCAGTACAGTGGATGAGATCCCTGAGCAAGACCAAGCCTGCTCTGGAATGTGTAGCTAGGTGACAGACTTAAATAAAATTCAACATTGCTCTGTCCCACACACTCCAAATGCTTTTAATGTTCCCCACGTTTCATCTAAAGGCATGTCTGCACCAAGGGAAGAAAAGAGGATGTGTTAATTATATATTATTCTCTTCACTGTCTCTCCACTTCCTAGAAGTCTTGAGCATTTATGCACAAACCCACTGATACATACAGAAATGTGCATACATTTTCTTCTATTTTTTATCTCCTAAAAAGTGTCCAAAAGCTTGTAAATAATTTTAATGATTTACAGCATTAAATATCCTTTACATAATTAGCATTGCCAACAAGAGCAGACCAGCAGCATCAGTGGGCCTAATACTTAATGGGCTGACGTCTTGTGTACAACTGAAACGTGTGTGTTGTTAGATGTAAAAACACAGCAGTGGAGCTGAAACAGTAAAGCCAGGCAGTGAGTGTGGCTCCGCTGTGACCTGCAGCAGTGCTGCAGCCATGGATCAGGCACTGAACCGACTGGAGCAAAGTCCAACCATCCTTCACAAGTGGAAAAAAATACCCTGCCAGGTTTGATATCAGCGAGTGACGCTGGAACCAACCATCCAAAGACTCTGCACAGGCTGTGGCAGTACCCTGCAACACGGCTTTTCCCTTGCATCATTTAACACTCGTCAGAGCAGCGCTGCCGTGTACCTGTCCCAGGCTGGGAACATCTGAGACCTGGTGAATGTTAAAAGCCTGGCTAACCTTTGCAAGGCAAACATCTCTGATCTGTCTGCAGTGATGCATTGCTGGGGACGTTTGAAAGGTCACTGCAGCTGAGTGGGACTTAACTGTGACCTCTAACTGTGACTTTTTCAAAGATGGATCTCTGTGCTATGAAATTCCCTTTGGGTCTTCAAACTTTCCTCCCGAACCAAATGGATTTCAATAACTTCAGAACCTTTAGATGTTCTCAGAAGTACTGTCTGAAATGAAACGATCTCTAGACAGAAAACTGCGGGATTTCATTTGGGTTGGAAATAAGAGATGTGCCAACATGGGGCTCAGCTTTACGGCTGGTACTCCAAGCATTAGACACATTTTACTGGATCAATCCTGCTCCAGCAGAGCTTCGGGGACCTACTTTTCTCCACCATAGTATGCATCTCTTCGTGAACACGTGCCCCTGTGCTGATGTTCAGTGGTGGTTTGCATCCAGGATGCCAGAGCAAAACCCCATACAGCTTTCCAGGACCATTCTTCCTCTCGTGGCTGGATGCTGCACTCTGAGTGAGGACTGAAATATCCTGAATGTTTCCTGACAACGGTTTGCATTTAATTAGTCAAATTTATGAGCGAATACCTCATTGGTACATGAAGGACTTTGATTTGAGTATTTTTGTTTTCCTTTCATGTCTTCTTCTTATACTAATGTACTGGCAGTCTATGAAAAAGAAATCTGTGTCTGCTGTAATCAAGAGAGATTGAGCTCTTGCTTTTCCTCCCAACTTTCCATCATTGAATATGATTTGTTGCATATGCCCTGGATTGTGCTTAATGTATGCTGGCTGGAGGGAATTCAGACGTTCAGGGAATTATAAATAATACCAGCACAGGCAACCTTTTTGCATTATCATGTCACACAGAAGTGTATCAGTTTTCAAAGCTATTTACTTTCAGGCTTTTGTCATTTATTTTGTTTCTACCATCAGCCATGGCTTTCGTATTTCTCTGGGTGCAGGTTTGCACTGTTCATTAGCCTGGAGATGAATGATGCAAAATGAACGATCCCAGAGTTCCCTGAAGAACAAAGAACCCGGGAAAGAAACGAAGTATTTATGTCCTGCAAATGCTGCAAATGCCGCTTTTCTATGGCAGTGTTGGGTGCATTTATAAAGCTAATCCCTGGCTCTGAAACCTGAGAAATTGCAGTGATTCACTCTCTCCTCGCACTGCAGAGGTGCCATGGTCATCAGCACAGTCATTTCAGTGGGAGGGGAATGGCCTTAGGACAGGGATGAGGGAGACACACAAATGCTGTTTGAAAAACAAGAAGGAAGAGGCACAGATGAGTTGCAGCCTGGCTCTGATACATCACAAGGTTTAACATTTTATATGCCTTATTGGTTCAGATGAAAGATGACCAGAGCCCTGTGTCCTGGTCCCTCCCCAAGGTGAGATACAGCATCTCTTGGCAATCCACAGCTACAGCTGCCCTACTTTTCTATCTCCTAACTGCGTACTGGAAATAGAAGGTGAAACCTCTGACCTGCAGAGGTTTGTCAGCAAACTCTGGACAATTTTCTTCAGATGTGGTTGCTGTAGTGGATTTGATTTATACTTCCTGAATAAACTGACATTGCTGATCGTAGTTGGAAAAGAAGCATAAAGACGTGGATAGGCTGTTACGGATGTACAGCTCCGTGTTTCCACGTGTGATAAATACGCATCAAAGCCAACACTAGCCCCGATGGTAGTGTGCAAACAGGGGCTGAGAAGCACAATGTTGCAGCAAATTAATTTTGACTCCCTTTCTCCTGCGGACTGGCTCATTCTGTGCAAAACGTGGAGCAGTTACTGGCACGCTTTGAGTCACGCCAGGAGACTGCAGTGGGGCCCAGCAGGATCAGCAGACCTGTGCATGGGAAAACATTGCTTGTCTCTAGACGCCTTCTTCGCCTCTGGTCCAGATGTCTCCTTGCCCAGTTTAAAGCTAATTACAGTCATACAGATGACCGCAGCCCTGCTAGACTGCCATTCAAATCAGCACAGGGAATACTGCCACTGCTGCTGGCAGTTATCTGGCAGGGATGGAGGCTGGTCCACAGAGCCAGCCCCACTTCAGCATGGGGGGGACCCTGCCCTTAGGGGAGCAGGCAGAGGCATTGGTGCTCACCAGCGAGGAAGGCCGGGAGGGAACAGGCTGTCCCCCCCTGGCACGCAGCCCTTTTCCCTGCAGCAGATGTTTCCCTGAGTGTTAACACGTGCAAAGCGCTCCTTTTGGCACCGCAGACAAGATGCGCTTCCGCCTCGCCCCTGTGCGCG
Organism: Nestor notabilis; assembly: GCF_000696875.1. Classification (NCBI taxonomy): domain Eukaryota; kingdom Metazoa; phylum Chordata; class Aves; order Psittaciformes; family Psittacidae; genus Nestor; species Nestor notabilis. The sequence goes on from NW_009921971.1 coordinate 67,772, forward strand.
CACGCTCCTGCACCTTTCGGTGTTCCTGTTCCAACGCAGCAGGCCTGCTGGCTTGGGAGGGAGGGCACGGAGCGGAGCTCCCTGTGTAGGCTGCAGGAAGCGTAGGCACTTGATCCGATTTTGTTGTCACCTCTGCTTCACAGGAAGAGACTGTGGGACGGGCAGTGACTCACTTGGTGATGAATAGTGATTCGAGCGCGTCTCCAGGAGCGGGACAGATTCATTCTGTCACCCCCAGTCTGCGCTGCCCACTGCCGCGGGGCCGAGAGGCGCAGGTACCACGCTGCTGGTGTCGGAGCTGGCTGCCTTTCAACCCCTTCTCGGTGAGAAGAGGATAGAAACTGGGGGTGGAGCAGAGGCTGCTGCTCAAGGACACCCATGGGAGGGTGTTTAGACTATTGCCTTAGGCTAGAAGGGAACTGGAAATGTCTTTATGACACTAAGAGTGATTAACTGACTCTTTTAAGAGGGTGTAAACCAAGCCTCTCGTGAGGACATGGAGTTTCTTGCCCAAGCTGCAGCCTGGCCAGCATTTCCCCTAGACTGCTTGTCCCTTGGCTACGAGCAGGGCAGCACTGCATGATGCTGCGAGTTGGGGCGAGGGTGCCCCCGTTCTTTTGGGCTGCCCTTGTTCAGGGCTGGCGCCGAGCCCCAGCCACACGCTCACCTGCAGCCCGGGGAGGATGCTTCTCACGCCATTCTCGGTGCTTTGCTGGGGATCTGGGCAGGAGGGGGCTCTAGTGGAAAATGAGCAACTGTAGCTCCGCTAAATATGTTTCCTGAGCAGTCTGCGTCTCACTCTTCCTGCAAGAGCAATGGCTTGCTAAACACGGCTTGTTTTACAAAGCATTTTCACAAGTGGCTGAGCTGTTAATGTCACTGCTACCTGAGCAGATTTAATTGTGCTGCTGCTTGCTTTCAGCTTAGCATGACATGCTGAGAATGAAAATCACATACCTTTTTGCCAGGGAAAAAATGCCATGTTCTGGAGCAGGTTTGAGCGCGTGTTTCCCACAGGGATTCGTTCACATATTGTTCTGAGCTGCTTTTGCTGCCAAGGTTTGCTGTGGCATTTATTAAAAGATGCCTTCAATACCATTCACCTTTAATCATTGCCCCGGGTTTAATTGAAACAATGTGTCCCTCTTTCCTACCAATATCATGTTATTACAGTGTGCAGCATGCAGATGTGCTCTCAGATGCAAACAGGAAGTTGTGGAATTAAAACTATGCTTTCCAATCTATCTCATTTTCTCCAAAGGGTGCACAGCCTTATCTACCAACCTCTCATTTGCAAAAGAGGAATGAAAGAAGAATCATTTCCCAGCTTTTTGTTAGTCCTAATGAATGCCTTCATACTGATCCTCTTTGTCCCTCTTGCTCCTGGTGTCCTGGCGCACGTGTGCATCTTTCTATTTTAAGGGATAAAAGAAGGGAATGGGAGTGATTGAAGGATGGATCGTGGGTGCTGCACTACAAACCTTCCTAAGCCCAGGCATGTTCAATAGTCTCCATAGTCCCATGGGGTTTCTGTGGCCTCTTGGTCACAAGGGGCAGCAGGAGGCTGGTGGTGGCTGCAGGACACTGGTGCTGAGGACCAGGCATCTCCCAGCTCCGGGCACATTCTCCATCCCTTGTGCAAACAGCAGTAACTCCATGACCTGCTGATGGGGTGAGTTGTTGCCTGTTGCTGAGAAGCCTGTAGGGGAGGAACAGGAGATCTTTGTGTGAGCACGTTTTATAGGTCAGCATCAATTTCCGAACAGTACACAGTCAATTCAAAGAGGCTCTTTGAATGTACACAGGTGAAGTGACATCCTTGCTCATGTCCCTCTAAGACCAGGCTGGGGCACTTCAGGGCGTTCACACTCAGACCTGATTTGCTTGATTCAACACCATTTTGCAGAAGAAAGTCAGTATCCAGCTTGTGAGACACCCCCGAGCAGGGGGGTTACTTACGGAGGAGCTCCATGAATGCTGAAAAGCAGCACGGCAGCAGGGATGCTGCCAAATCCCTAGCGACTGGCACTACCAGCTACAGCCACCGCGCTCCGTGCACGGGGTAACGCTGCCGCGACTCCTCTCACGCTGTGTTCAAAGCACTGGGATCTCAGAGTGAAATTCTTTCGGTCAGACCAAGTCGTCTTGGAATACATTAACTTTAAACCTCCCTAAAGACACTGGCAGCTGCTGCCTGGACTGCCCACATCACAGAGATACTGATTCACAGACATTGATCTCTTTACCTCATTAGCAAGTCTGTGCATTATTAACTTTCTAGAGCCAGACAGCTGCGTGTTTTCAGTTTAAACAAATCAATCTCTGCAGCTGGGCAGTCAGGGCACACTATTCCCACAGAGGGATTCATTTACTAGCCCAGAGTGAAACTTCAAGAAGGGCATTAAATGTCAAAAAGCTGTCACAGCAGTTTAGCAGGTTAATATCAACCTCGTGCTGTAGAGCTGGTCACCACGGAGCCAACCCACCACTCCAGTTTCTCCCATTTTGTCCATTAGCTGAAAGCAGATTGAGGCCTGTCTCCTCTTGACACTCACAAGTGGCTTCTCTTGAGTTCCCCATCAACCTGGAGTAAATCAGCCCCCACAGCACCAGGACTATTTCCTACCCACCATTCCCTCCGCAGCTCCGTGCTCGTGGCGCAGGGCAGGCCATAGTCAAAAGGAAAATCTGAGGGTGATTCAGTCAGAGTCTTTTCAGCCTTCCTACATCTGGGCATCTCTCGGAAAATGAGCTGTGGCTGCCCCTGCAGAGCAAACTGAGCCCCAAGGCAGTACAAGGAGCTCATATGCACCGGCAGGCCACAGGCTGCAAACCTCTCCCTGCAATACCAGCAGCACCTTGGGGTTTATTTATCTAACCTGCTCTTAAAGATTGCCACTGACAGAAACTCCACCACCTTCCCAGACAGTCTGTGCCTGCACCTCCCTGCTCTGTTTGTTAGAAAGGCTTTGCTACGGTTACCCTCAATCCTTCCAGCTATCATCTAAGCCCTTTAGCTCCCTGTGAACACGCAGAACAAATTACTCTCTTCCTCTCTTCAGCAACCTCTCATGTATTTGAAAACTGCTCTCTCCTCTTCTTTAGGTTAATGCCAGTGCTTTTGGTGTTTCCCATGGTCATGTTTCTGATGTCCAGGAACGCTGGTGCTCCAGTGGCTGCCTCTTGCCAGGAGCTGTGCCCTTGAGCAAGACAGGACCCTCCTGGCACTGCAGCTGTGCAGGGACTGCTTTGCAGCCTCGGATCCCTATTCCCACCAGGGCACATCTCTGCTGTGTAGCATTCTTCAAACTTTGGTAGAGGTGGAATCTTCCACACCAACCAGGAAACTGCTGCAGCACGTTTTCCACAGAGCAGGCCTGTTGGCCAGACAGCAAATGAAGTGGGATTCAGAAAACGGGTGGGTTCAGACAGCTTCTGGTTGGGCTTTTAAGGACATTTCTCAGCTTGGGATGTGAAAAGCTCACCTGAGATCAGCCCCCAGCAGAGCTTCAGGCATGGTTGCAAAAGAAAACTCTAGGGAAGGAGAAATCACTGTCCAGTGTCACTGCTGCTGAGACGGCCTCTCCTGAATAAAACTGCTGCTGTTAAACATGTTAAACATGAAAGGTGTAAGATTAGTTGGAGAAACAGCAACTCATTGTCTGCATATTTTAAACTGCTGCATTTGACTCACTAGCGCTGTAGCTGAAAATTCAGCTATAGCAATAAACAGCAAAGGGCTCTGCCCTGGGCTCTGAGCTGCCACTTGGCCGGGGAAGGCAGCTGAGCCTCTGTGTCCTTTTGCTCAGCTTTAAATAACCACAGCACTAAAGGGCACAGCCTGCAAGAAGACAGCCTTCAGCACCAGCCTCTCCACCCTGCCTGCACCTCTGAACACCCCCCTCTGCCCAGGCTATCCTTGGGGAAGAGGTCTCCACTCCCAAAGGGCCAGATTTTGTCTTCAGTTCCAGTCTATGGGAAGCATACAGCATTTCGGATGCTGAAGCCTGAATGCGCAGTGAGTTCACCCCTGCTCCCCTCAGTTCAGCACAGACATCGCATCAGAAGCATTAAGAACTGACCTGTGCTGCCATTGCCCTTGTCTCCATTTGGTTTGATGGCAGTAGACAAGAAAAAGGTCATTTCTTTCTGACTTACTAACAGCAGTAGGTGCTGAAACAGTAAAAAATGAACCCCCAGCTGCTGCTTCTCACATCAAAACTGTTGCATACATATTTATTGTGCTGACTAAACAGATTTGCTATTCTACAGTGAAACAGGGAATTAAAGCACTGGATTTGCAATTTTGTTACCAAATTACAATTCATAAATATTTGAGAAAATAAGGGCATTTACATATACCATTAGTGAGAAAGCACAGTTGTTGTGTGGTTGCCACTTGCTATCAAAACCCAAAATACCACGGTCTAAGTGCTTAGGTCACAGCTGCATCCTAAAATGACAGCACACTGAAACCACTTCTCCTGTCAGGATATATTTTTATTAAGGGTCAGTATAAACTCCAAAAGAAACTCTGAATCTTTTTTATCACTGTCCACCCACTATAGAAACAGTCTCTAAACTGAATGTAGCTGAATTTTTAAATAGTCAGGTTCCAGGCACAATGCAGATATCTGACATTTATAAGGCTGTCGGGTAATTTAAAGTCATTGGAGTAGCTATAAACACGTATTGATGTGCTCAGTGGAGAAATGCAGCTCTGTATTACAGGGCAAGATCCAAGATAATATTACATACAGTATTTTGGCTCTTTCCTGCCAACAGTTCCTTCTAGATGTAGATGTACAAAAAGCATTTAGCATTTAAAAATATTCTGTATTTAAGTGTCCAGCTAAAAAGTAAACTTTTCAGTAATTACTGCAGTGGTGTTTATTTCAAACTCGATACTAATTTTCCTATTCAGCATTATCAAGCCCATTCATAAATGCACACTTTATAACAAAATGATAAATGGAGTATCCATGGAGTTATTTGAGAGTGAGCTATATTAGACAAGCAAAATGTTAGAGAATTTTCTGGACAATGGAGGTAGGAATGAGAGGTTCCAGATTATTCAAGGGTTTCTGCTCTGCCCCCGTCGCCACAGATTTGGTTCTGCTTTCATCTGACAAAAGAGATTTTCAGTTATCACTCTTTAAACTTTGTTGTGATAGCATTACCTATTGTGTAGTAACAATAAATGTACATTTCAATTCAGCATTTCAGCTGGCTCTTCAGCAGCTGAAGTGAAAACCCTACATGGTTGAGCCAGAAATACCTATTAATGCAGCACAATTTGGAGTATGATTTCTCACATAAACGTAAGAATCTGCAGCTCCTATAGAAATTCAATAGGATTCTTTTACTTTACAAGACATTTTGGACTATGAGAAGAACACTCACACAATCACACTGTTCTTTCATTTTGAAAGGGACAGTCTTCTACAATGTGCAAAATAAGACACACACTCAGTTCCAGTCAGTAAGTCTATTTGCTGAACTGGCTAGCTGTCCCAGTCTCCATTACACTGATCATTGTTCTCTTCTTCTTCAGAATCAGCAGACACCTTCTTAATTCTCTGGATGGCTGCCTTAATGCTTCTCTCCAGATCATTAGTGGGTCCTTTACTGACATCTTTCTCAGTATCTGGATTCACTTTTCTCAGTTTAACTCCTTGCCTTATAGCAGAGAGGATGCTGTCTTTCAGAGAGGCATATGGATTTGGCTGTTCCACTTTGCGAAGATGAACTTCACTGCGTTTTAGAGAAGCCAAAACCTCATCCATGGAACCTGAAACAGATAATTCTATTGTTACCAGAAGAAACAAGACAACCACACTTAGAGGTATAAAACCCTACCCAAGTGTTCAGGGTTCTTCCTTTTGTCTTTGCTAGAGACAGGAAAAATAGCGTGTTCTGGCACAGACCCTTTCAAGGTTCTGCAACACCAGGCTCTGGAACTGCTTTTAAAAAACAGTTAAAGCTTTTGCATCTTGAATTGAGAACCCAGTGTCTCTTCAACATTATACAAGGTTGTGCTCTAAGGAAGAAATTACACACAAAGGAGGATGCTTCTTTTTCATTACAACTTTATGGGCTTTCAAAAAAATTTCACTGAACCAAAAAATCTGTTGTATTCTGCATTAGAAACGATCTACCATTCCTCCTACCTTGCTCAGATGCCTGCTGGGACCGTCAATTGCATTTTTGCTCAGCCAAGAGAAAAATGAAAAGCTCTGAGTAGAAGGGCTTGAAACTGCACCACTGAAGTCAGTGGGAGCCAGATCAGACCCTAAAGCAGGCAGCCAGGCAGCTCTTTTCTGTATAGACTTAAAAAATAATTCTCATTTTACAACCTGATTTAAATCTCAGGCGTATGTTTCTGAACTTCAGACCACAAAGGACACCCTCCTGAGAGAGCTTCCACTAGTTCTCTTGATACACGCTGTAATTTGCGTTCTACTCCTTCTGTTAGATTCTTTGTTGCTAGCTTCAGACTGTCGGACAGGGAGGCTGTTTCCCAGGACAGCAGTCGACTCCTGCAGCCACAGGTCCAGACCATCTGTGCCTCACAGCTGGAAGTATTTTTGCCATGCACAGTACGTAAGATTATGCGATTAACATCAAGCACTTGAAACGTAACATTCTGCTAAATCTTGTGGTACCTTCAGAGACTGAGATGCCAGAAAAGAATCAAGCAAAGATGCACCAAGCCTTCAAGTAAGAAAGTCTTAAGTCTATTGATCAAACCAGCTGCCTGCTAAAAGACTAGTCAGACTAACAAATCATAAAAGAAGCTCCCCGTGGAAAGTACATTAACTCATTACAGACAGTATTTGCAACACCAGAATATTAAACTCTCCTGGTTTTTCATGTACATAGACATGAATAGTCCATGTATAACTAAAACCAACCCCTTCACAAAGCTGTTTCAGTAAGTTCCTGTGGCAGTATTTTATCAATTACTATTACAGCAATTAACAAGCTGGTTTTCTTCATGAAATAGGTGTAAACAACCAAGCAGATCTCCCCAATAAAGACTTCAATAAACTAAAAGGGAATTTTCTTATCAAAAATAATGAAAGGACATCAACGGTAGGCTGTGAATGGTAGTAAATATTAGCTACTAGCAAGGCTGTTCCAGTAGGAATCAGACTACTCTGGTGTACAACTCCTGTTGCTAATCAAACCTTCTTCAGACTGTCTGTGGTAGAGCTAGTCCACAGACCTCTCAGACTGAAGTCCTCACACTGATCCACTGGCTGCACAGTAGTTCCTTATGGTAACTTGACTGTGTGTCAGCCCTTCAACTGCTCATACTTGCTGCACCTTGGAAGAACTGAAAATGCTGAACTTTCCTTGGTGTTCCTGCCTGTGGATTGCCTCTTAACTGAGAGGATACAGAGACTGCTTAGACTATTCACAAAACATCTGAAAAGGAACGTACCACATTTAAAGACATGCTTCATTCTAGTGAAAGCTCCACTGTGAAAAATGACAATAAAAAACTGCTGCCTTCCAACTCAGATCAATCTCCCTGACATAGTCAAAATATCTGCTTGCTTTAGAGATAAAAATAAGCCTGTTCGGATGTAACCAGTGCAGCCTTGGGAGGCTGCTGAGCTCTATTCTCATTCAAATTACTGTTTCAATTGCTGAGTTCAGCCTCCACTTACACCTGCGTGATCTTGCTAACAAAGCACAGGTGTAACAGAGCAGAATTTCTGCCCTGGGAATATTAGTATGCCAAAGCTATCCATCTGCCCTTCAAATCCTGGTTGACTTCTGTGTGAATTCTCTTAAGGAACCTTCATCTACAAACCACAGAAATTGTAAGTGGACACAGAAATTATAAGTGGACACAGTCTGTGCGTACCTTACAATGCAAACAGCCCAACTGCTAGCTCTGTAGTACTTAAATCAAGAACACTAAAGTGTAGCCTTAGTACAATTTGCCCACAATGATGTTCTGACTGGGCAGATGACTAATCCTCAACCAAAATACCACCTTCAGTTCACAAGCTGTAAAACTGTGGCAAGAGCAAACCTGGTAGCAAAACCTGCTTCTCGCCAAACACAAATAAACCCCCTCTCCTTGGAATTTCTTCTGACACCTCTTACAGCAATGGGATTTTCAATGTCATGAGAAATGCAGGTCCGGAACCAAGACCTCCGCAGAACTAACAGTGCTGTGATTAAGTATGATTTAAACTAACTTGTGAGGCTGTACTTAATAAATATAGGATTATATCAGAGATACAAAAGTCCTAAAATACTGACCTGTCCCATTTGACAGTACTCCCCAAAAAATGCTTGAGTCACACTCCCTGAGTATCAGGACCCTGTGAAGTGTATCACACAGGATACACAAATCATTGTTACTCATTTAATATCCTGTGCGTGGTTTCTTAGACTCAGCTTTCCAAGAGCTTCCTTCTTTTGAGCAAGATTGCACATTATTCCTGTCCAGAGCCAGAGGGAGGGAGAATGGAAAAATACAGAAAACAAAGAAAGAAAGAAAAGACACCAGTGTGAGCCTTCTTACCTATGCAATCATTTAAAGACCTCCTGGATGAGTCATCCTGTTTGTGCAGTGCAGGGCTTTCTCTGGGGTTATCAGAGCTGAGGGGAAGTGGCTTATCCTCTGTTGCTGATGGGGTCTTTAACTGAAGAGGTAAGGGAGGAGGTGGGGGAAGATGGGGTCGGAAAGGTAAGGGAGGAGGTGAGGGAGGTAGAGGAGGTGAAGGAGGTAGGGGGGGAGGAGGGGGAGAAGGGAGCTCGAGAGGTAAGAGGGGAGGTGGGGGAGAAGGGGGTAAAGGAGGAGGAGGTGGAGGAGGTGGTGGTGATGGTGGTGAGGCTGGAGAGTCCATCAATCCTTCACTGCGTTTTTGTTCCTCTGTGTCACCACCAGTAACGAGAATCTGGACAGGGGTATCTGCTGGGGTATTTTGTTGCAAAGCTTTTGATTCCTGGGCTTCTACTAGCAGTATACTCTTTGGCTGCTCTGGAGCTGCCCTTGCTCTTGACGAAGGTGGAGGGGACCGTACTGCAACCTGTTGAGTGATGCTTCGTGGCAACTTGGGACTGAGAGGCAGAGGACGGGATGTTTTCAGAACAACATGAGCTGGACACTTCTGTAAAACAAATCATAAGGCAAGTCATCACATCTCCATGGGACTGGCCAAAACATCAACCCCTAAAAAGGACAGTCACAGTACAGACCTGTCCCACTCACCTACTGAAGCAGAAAATTCAACCCTGAACAAATTTAAATGCGTACCAAGGTATTTCTTTCAAAGCCATTTCCTTGTGTTCTTTGCAACAGGTTGTGCACCTGGATACTTTATCCTTAGTGGATTTAACCCTCTTGACACATTACACGCAACCCTATTCTAGGCTATCCAAACAGTTGTCCCTGATTTGGACCATGCTCACACATGAGCTATAGCTACTTTCTGTTGTTGTGTTTTGACATCATTTAGGTCTACTGTAGTTCACAGTACTTACCTCCCTGAATGCTTTCAGCCTCTCCAGTGTTTTCTGACGTTCCTGGCTTATCCACGCTTTTTTCTTTTTCTCCTCTTCTTTTTGCTTGTCTCTCTTCTGCATTAAAACACAAGTGAGTCTTAGTGTGTGAAAACATGCAGCTGCCAGGTTCTCGAAGGCTGCTACTCAGTACTCACTATCTGTATGCTGTGATGCTGCTGGAAGCGTTTTTTGCTCTCTTCTGCCTGTTGCAGTCTCTGCCGATGGCTTGCTTCACACTGATCCTGAAAGAACACAAGAATTCATGCAATCCTTGGTTAATTCACTTTTACTGTGCATCATCTGTGCCATTAACTCCTGTGTGCAAGCCACTAAACAGTGACCAAGGCTGAATATTTGGGTCTGCCAAGGATGGCTAAGCTCAACTAGTGGCAGATGTGAGACCCTGGAAAGTGAACTCTGTGGGACTCTGCCATGACTAAAGCCAATGGAATCTTTCATTCTCCTAATTAGTGATAGGGTTACTCATACTGCAGAGGAAACATACCCAGATCTGAACTGATGCCTGTGTCCTACACTTAGGTTAAAAACCAAAGAAAAAGGGAGAAAAAATAAAGAAGAAAAAAAAGAAAGCAGCAGAAACGAGGTCTGAAGAAATTTCACCCAGGTACCAGCTGGAGGGAAGGGGTGCAAAGACATGAAGAAGGCAGCAAGAGGAAAGTTAGCAGGGCATTACAAAAATGCAAGGCTACTTTCCCAAGTACAAAAGCCAAGGAAGCAGAAGCAAAGGCCTTGGAAGCACAATGAATGCCTAGCAGGGGTGCCTGCTGATAGTAGCAAGTGCCGCAGAGAAGCTGCAGGCTTCAGGATCTTCTCTGGGAGTCGCTATTTGTCACTGTAGAGAGGGGGATTATCCACATGGCTGGGCAAGCATTTGCAAATCATCTGGTATTTGGCTTCAGTGTTATGCAACCAAGAGAGCAATTAAGTGAATGAAAACAGAAGCAAAGGAAGTGTCTGCCGAGGAAGCAGTTGCAAGCAAGAGACAATGATGGCTCACAAAACATTTCCAGCGTCATTCCCATTTTGTCCAGGCTAGTGACGAGTACAAGGCCTGACAGACAGGAGCCTAAACTCTGCTCTCTGCCCCAGCAGGACTGTGCAGGTGTCAGGTAAGCTCAGCTCACTGTGAAGGTTAAGAGTCAATTGTGATCTCACTTGTCTTCCTCATGTTCTACTCTGAATGGAAAACAACGGAAAAAACTGCCCCTTGCACAGAACTGAGAGGCTGGATAGAGAATTGCAGCAGTTAAATTTTCCCCCCTCTCCCATTCAAAGGTAAAGTATCACTGTGCGAGCTGGTTTGAGACTGCAGCTTTCTTCCTTGCAGGCCAGGTTTCCTCCTGTACTGCAGATGCTTTGTAAAGGCTGCCAGGGCAAAGCTCCAGCTAACTACAGCAGGGCTCTGGTGAGGTTTAGGTGATAAGGGAACCCCTCCTGGGTCACCCATTTAAGTCTGTGCTCTCTTAATAAGCTAGAGAGGTACTTGCAGCACACAGTGGAGTGTAAAGCTGACTTAAAATCACATGGCCTCTCCTTCTATTTGGAGGCCTTGGCACTGAGTCAGGTATCACTGTGTATGCTCCACCCAAAGTTTCCTACTTGCTTCCTGTCCATCCCTCGTGAGTCAAGATATCAGCTAAAGAAAATGCACATCTCCAGGACTGCATTTACTTTTTTGTTCCTGAGGTAGGCTCTCCTCGCACAGACAGTCCCACGCTTTGTCTCCAACTGCTTAGTCTTCTGCCTCAGCATCGTCATTTCTGACAAGTTAGCGTAATGTTGTCCCATTGTCTGTTCAATGACCTTGAGCTCCTCAGGATTTTCACATGTATCATAGTAAACAACTTCATCCTGTTTCTCTAAAAAGGCATTTGGCATTTTTTTAAAAACCCAAAAATTGCCACAGTTATTTAAACATTTAAAGAACTAATGACATTTTATAAGCCCCTGAAGGCAGCGAGTTAGTTATTAGAAAACGTAATGCTCCAGAGCAGAGCTTGGTCCTTCAAAGTCTTATGCAAACATGTCATGTTACTCACAGGGGTGCTTTGCAGGATCAAATTTATGCTGTTAGCATTTGTTATTTAGCTTCCTCTTTCAAATGTCTCTCTGTGCTTTAACTCCTACTTTCAGCAACTAGAGTTTTCCTGGAAATTGAAGACTGTTCTGATGAACACTGGGTGACTTATTTTACTATTTACCAGGTTGTAATTATGCAACAAGCAGGAGCAACGTTTACATCACAGTGTGCACAGCAACAGAGAATTCATAAGCACCAATAAGCATAAACAAGACTGGTGCCTAATCTGGTCATAAACATGTTACAAAGAGACACTGAAACAGGAATATAGCAGTACACAAGTACCATCTAGCTATAATCACCTCTTTTTGTCATTACAGGATAGAATCTTGTAATTTCTACATGTTAAATTACAACAGAGATGCGATGCATTTCAGGACCCATTTCAGCAGGTCACGATATCCACAGTTTCTATGCACAGACATTGTAACTATGAGAGCAGTTAAGTACTGTCAATAAGTTATTCCATATGCTGGACCAGTGCATGCAGTATCACAGCTGCTGTCAGGATTAGTGACCATGTGGCTTTTTTCTTTTTAACTTGTGTTATCAAATTAGTGTCCAATCAGTCAGATGACAAAATATCAGATGGTGCCATGTCATCAGTGTTTCCCAATGACGCTTTCTACTATTGAGACCTGAGCAATGATAATAAACTTTTTTTTCTTGTTAAATGAAAACAGAGCAGGCTGTATCATTCCTGTGTTTTGAATATGTGCTTAAATACTTGTTTCTTTTTACCTTGAATCTGCCTCCTTAAAGTATCTGTCTGTACAATAAGCAGCATCTCTTCATGTTTCAATATTTCAAGCTGTACATTATATAATTCCAGCTGCATTTCATAATACTGTATTTCCAGCTCCTCCACTACAGTTAAGTTCTCCTCTTGTTCACTGAGGTTCTCCATCTGTGTTTATAGAAAATAAACAGCATTAATAACAAAATACACAACATGAAACATGCATGGATGCACAAGTACCTGTACAGAGCCTGGCCTAACTGGTAGATACTTAGATGCTTTGGTATGGAAACAGTAGAACCTTAGAAATGGTTTGGAGCAGAAGCTCAGAGGAGCAGAAAGTCTTATTTACCTAACATGTAATTTTATCTCAATTCTACCAGGTAAGACTTCATTATAATCTGCACAAACAATACAGCTCCTGAAAGCAACTATATATGGTGCAGTACACTACTCTTGAAGAATAAGTATCAGATATTCCTAGCAGCAGTTAGATGCCATCAAATCAAGAACATCAGAATATTAAAATTAAGTAAGGATCTTTATTTTGTAGTGCCATGTGAAAACGGTATCTAGTCCTTATCTCCCTAAGACTAACAATTTTAAAGGTTAGTATTACAAATCCTAACATCACACTTGAACTGTAAAAGCATGTATCTTCTGCTAAGTGTCCCCAACATGCAGGAGCAATTTTAAAATAAATTGGAGACATGCATTTTTCCACAACTTAAAGCCATGTTGAAAAGCTAAGCCATTTCACAAAGACTTGAAAGTCTACTTCCATGACCACTTTCATAGGTTTTGACCAGCCCTTCACACAACAGTGACAGAAAAGGCAGCTTTGCAAGGTCTTACGTTTTTCTGAATGCCAGCTCTTTTGTGTTTCAGGCACAACTCTCTAGCCCTCAGATGCTGAAGGGTTTCTTTAGCTAACATACATTTCAGGTTTTCCAGTCGTGGCACAGCTGATGCCCAGGTGGCTTTACCAAATCTTTCCTGATCTTGTTCCATCTGTTTGTGCATTCTTGCAGGTTAAAACATTGCGGTAAGTATGAGAAATGCAGTGTATTAACATCCCTTGTGTGTTTCCACTACAGCTGCAGTACTTTAAAATGCTGATGCTATTAAACAATTTCTGAAGGTTCTTTAGAAATTTCAAGACTAAAAGGTTAAATTTATGATTTTATATACGTAAGTAAAATACTTCACTATACCACTGCAACATGCCCCAACAGTTACACAGCAATTTACTCATCAAGGCTGGCATATCAAGCATTAAAAGTGTACATGGTTTTTGTTCAGAGGCTTGTAGCCGTAAGTCTCAGGCCTTGATAATATTTGTGTGCAAGCCAAATGCAAGTTGCAAACCTAATTGATTATAAGATACAAAACTTAAGTGAATAAAATGCTTCTTTAAGCTGGACACACATCCTAACCTCAGGGTCTGCAGAGAGAGACCAACAAATGTGGTAAGAAGAGCTCTCAGTCCCTCAAGTCAAGTATTTACAGAACCTTCCGTGTAAATCACTCCAATTACCTGTCAGAGCCTTTGAAGTTTCCTTGAAATAGTTCACAGTGATATCCTGAATGGAGCACACAGCATTCTCAGCTCGCTTAGTCCATTCTTCAGCATCTTTCTGCAAAGCTTCTACTCTTCTAGGCCCCAAATTATCATATTGTAAAGATTTCTGAAAGGAGACAAAATTCTGAGTTACCACCCAGTGGTGGAGTCTGCAAAGACACTTCAAGCAAGCCAGAGCACAGTGGCAAACATGACCTTTCTTTCCCTCACCTGTCACAAAGCAAATCATTACTCATGCCTGTGTACTACCTTGTTCCTCATTCTCTAGGCTAACTCAGAACCTTTGCTCTGCAACTTCCCCCTAAACTTTGGATTAATTTCCTAAAAAATTTTAAACTATCCCTTAAGAATCATGTCCAACTCAAGTGTTTTTAGTTGTTACTAAAAGTAACTCGAACCCACTCTTCTATGTGCAATGTTCCCTTCTATTTTCCCCATGTGTTGACAGCACATTGCACTGTCAGGTTCTCCAGTTTGGCAGTTCTTTCACACAGAAAGGGACACAGAAATGTAAGGGAGTATTTTCAAGTCCACAAAGTGCACATGGATACAAAACTAATATTCAAATATTCATTTTTTTTAAGAATAAGATTTCAAATGAGCTTAAATACCCCTTAGATTTCCTTTTTTTAATAAAGAAACAAACTTTGTTTTATCCCTTCCAATTTGCAGTTTTAGTAGAGCATACTGAGTATGTTATTTTCAGATTTAAACCTTCAGTATCCAAGAACCTTAGTCTGAACTTAAAACTGTTCTGCTCTTTTCAAGAAGATTAATAGCTCACTTTAATTTTAAAAGACTCTTTAAGAAAAAAAAACCCAAAAAAGGTAGTAGATGGCTGTCTTTACCATGGGCATCATAATTTTCAGTATGGGCTTCCAGTTTAAGATGCACAGAAAATTAAATGAAATCAGTAACAACTGACATGTTTTAACCTGTACTTCTAGCAGGTTATAGCATTAATAGAAAACTGCTTTGTGTGGTAAAGGTCTTCTCTGCCTTTTCTTCTACCATCACAATTAATTTAATCTGGTGCATCAGCATTGCTGAGGGATGGCATTTGCAGTGCCACAAACTAATCCCACTCAAGGTGTCACAAAACGAAGGCTACTTAGACCTCTGTAAATCCAGCCTACCAGAGAGAAAACTCCAGAGAGCTGGAGCTTGGAAATGTTTTCTTTTTAGTTCCTCAAAACAGAGGGAACTGGGGCACAGGTGGAAAGACAGCTGCAGTTCTATTCAAGCTAGTTCCATGGACTCTACAAATGGTTCTGCTGTAACTCCGAATTTCTCAGTCACTTTTGGTGGCTTGCCAGGAGGAAAAAAAAGAGAAGGTACAGACAGAAGTACAGACTGCTAAGTGATTTGAGTCTAAACTGCTCCAAGAGCAGCTGATGCCCTACTATGTAACTTGGCCTTTGACTCTGTAAAGGCAGACCTACCAGGATTTCCAGTTTGTACAGTGTCGCCAGCTCTCGCATATCTCTGAAGGGCTGCAGTAAATACTGGTAGAACTGTGTTGCCATGGTGACCAAATCCTGATAAGCTTTGTCTTCTTCTTCATAAACCTTCATCAAAGCCACCATTGTGTCAGCACTTTTATGCTGCTGAAGAATCTAATGGGATAAAAGGTAAATCAGTCTCAGCTGCTTTGTGTGCTGACTGCTGACGAGCTCTGGTGGAAAGGCCCTGCCGTTTGTCATTCGATGAGCAGGGAAGAGTTCCCTCTGCACAGGAGCCATACACCAGGCATCCAGCAGCCACCCCTAGCTGGAAATATCTTTTAACATCTCACTGTTAAAGGCACTGGCTGCTGCGCACTGCACTGGGAAACTGCAAGGAGTTAAGTATCATGCTAGATACTCCTAAGAGCTGCGTGCAGATGACTTTGTTGCTGCTTTTTTATGAACATGAATGGGAAACTGGGGAAATCTGTGTACTGGAAAGACAAGTAAAGTATTCTTAAACTAGCTCTTGCATTGCTTCCACAATTAGTAAATGCTTGACAATATGAAATGAATTTCCGGATCCAGAATTGCTGACTTTGGGCATAGAAAAAAAATCAAACTGCCATTTAAAAACAAAGATTCAGAAACAGATTTCTACTCCTGATATTCCCTGCAGTTAAATTAAATGATTGTATAATTTAAATAGGTTATTCCAATCTCAGTTCTAGTGATACTACACTTTGTAACTTGTAATTCTTCCATGGAAGAACTGCCTTGCTGAGACACTAGTCCTTATTTAAGGTCTTTATTTGCTTCTGTGACAAAACACAAAGTTGGAAACTGCCCCCAACTGCATTGTTTATTGGCACCAACTGAAGTGTCAAAGATTTCCTGACAGCAGCAAGCAGAGACCATGGTGTGCTCTATCTGCCAGGACAGAGTGAGCCAGCTGAGAGAACACTGCTAAGTTCCACGGAGAAACACAGACCTTCTTGGAAGGACAGTGTTTGCTCACAGCTCCATAAGGAGCGAAGGGAATAGGGGGTGTTTGGTGCTACAGCAATGAGAAAAAGCATTAGAAACATAAGCTCGATTGCACTGCAACTGAAAAGCACTGAAATTAAACCACCTTTGCTCTTGCCAGCTGAGCCTGGGTAAGGCAGCAGGAGCAAAGTTCCCAGCTGTGGAAGCATTTCCCCAGGGAAAATCTGTGGAAGTCAGCTCAAGAGCATTTCTTACCCATCCTCCCTCCAGGCCTGGCACCGGGAGGACAGGGGAACAAAAGCGTATGAACTGCAACCTTTCCAATAATCCCAGAAGTCGCATGGCCTCTTGGGCTTGCCCAGGAGCTCATGGCAGATAAGACACAGTCCTAGACGTGCCTGCAGCAATTTAACAAGTCTGGTTTTCCCTCCACAGTATCAAAGCCAAACAGAAACACAACAGTTTACTTTCTGGTTCCCATACTCCAAGCCATTGGTGAGAGTCATGCTGATCCTGGAAGATGTTTACAGCAATTAAGAGGGGAAGTATTAGTGAAATGTCAAAGTCAATTCATGAGACAATTATTCATTACAAGGGGTTGAGGAGAGCACAACGTTTTGTCTGTTTTAAAGTAAAATCCTTGCTTTTACACAATTTGAGATTCTGTTCATGGAATTCTGGTTCACCATTAGCCTGACTTATCTGGTTCCTGAACAGTACTGCACTTGGGTTTTTCCCTTTGTCTTTGAACACACATGCAAAAAAAGTATTTACACAATACTACTCCCTTCCATCTTGTAAGAGTATCTTCTGTGTTCTTCAGAATCAATTGCCTTGCCCAGAGGATGAAGTATTTGAGAAGGACCTGGATACAGAAGGGGAATAAGGATGCTCTGATACTTAAGGCTAGTTTAGCACCGAAAGAGGTAGGGTTTATGTCTTGGATCCTGCGTAACTTGGTCTAGACTGAAATTAATTTGTGTCCTTGTTAGGCCTGCAAGGGCCATGAACTATTATAATCAGTTACAGACACTATAGCTTTTGTATACAACAGTGTACATAAAGTTCATGTAAGCTAAAGTTGTGGTTTTAAAATGTCTTTTTGAAACAGTAATGTTGTTACAGCTGTTAAATACTGAATGAAATAGGAAACAGAAGGCTAAAGCCAACTTTTAACTCTCCTCCAAAGCATGATCACTTTCATAAAATACCTTTTAGCTTACTTTGCCAGGAAATAACTGCAAAGATACTACAAGAAACTAGAGCAGGAACACACTGCTAAGCTTGAAGTATCTGTAAGCTCTTGTTTTAACATACCAATGTCCTAATTGCAAGCATGTTACTAGATACCATCCTTTAAACTTATGGTTACTACAAGGTGGTGGTGGTGGTGGTGGGGAAACAGGAACACATCTACAGCAAGAAACTTATGTCACTAAAGGCAGAAAGGGCTAACAGCTCTACTTCACACAATCACTAGGCCTGAATTTGATACTTAAAAAACATAACGCAATTTCTCTGACTAGAAATCACCTATCTGGCATAGGTCAATGGCTAAGTTTGTTTTTAATAAAAACCTGACTGAGAACCCCCCAGGAAATTACTGCAAACAGGCAGTGTGAGACCTTCACAGGTTAGGAGATGAGAGCATGACTGTACTCTCCCTTTCGGTTTCCATCCCACCCACTGCACAACACTGCTGGGTATTTTTAGCACAGTGTTTTTGCAGGAGCACATGCAGATTCAGTAAGCGCCCCAGTGTCTTATACAGGCTGCCCACCAGTGCTGGCTTATTCCCCACTTCATAAAGCAACACTCAACGACTGGTGACACTCAGTTCCTGAGCAAGTTGACTTGGTGGTTTCCAGACAATCAAAAGTGTTTGTGGAAGCACTAATGTGGATACCGGGCAATACTCTAAGCCAAACAACATTAGCGACTTGGTCACATCACCCAAACGTGAGTCTGACCTGAGTGACTGCAGCTCTTGCAGCAGAGGCTGCCGGCCTCACGCATGCAACCCCCAGGTGAGAGAGGTGTTAACACTGAGGTGCACCTGCGAGCTGCGCTGCAGCACAGAGCAGTCACGGTGGTCCTACACCGAGGGAAACCTTTCTCTGCCTGCAGCACCCGCATCCCGCTGTGCTCCCTCGGGTAGAGC
>NW_009921972.1:0-282 GCF_000696875.1 Nestor notabilis
GATCGCGGTCACTGCGGTGACGGTCACTGCCTTGCTCCGCGGCCCGCGCGTTGCTCGTCCCCATCTCTGCACCGGGGGCTGCAGAGGGTATTTGTGCCTCTGCACTCGGGAAGGGCTCCCCCGGCCACAGCCCAGCAGCACAAGAAGGGGTCAGGGGATGGTGCACACGGAGCTCCAGTGAGCTGCAGTGGGTTGACCCTGGCTGGACTCCCGGTGCCGACCAGAGCTGCTCTGTCACTGCCCTCCTCAGCTGGAGACAGAGCAAGTTCTGAGTGCGGGCCA
>NW_009921972.1:298-6655 GCF_000696875.1 Nestor notabilis
GGCTGGCTGATAAAAAGCCACGAATGAACCGAGATGAATGTAAACTCTCCTCGAAAATAAAGCAAGTCACCTGCTGGGCAAGATGTCCATCAGACAGTAAAGGAATTATCCCCGTACTGGTGAAGCAGCACCTGGAATACTTTCTCCAGTTTCAGCTTCCCAGTTCAAGAAGGATGTTGAAAACATGGTCCAGTGGAAGGCTACTGAGATGATGAGAGATGTGTACAGCATACAAGCTAAGAGGAGAGGCTGAGGGAGGTAGTCTTGTTTAGTCATGTGAAGAGGAGCTGATGGGATGATTTAATGGGAGCCAGCAACTACTTAAAGGTGAGTTCTGAGACTAATGGAGCCACTACAAGAAACAACAACCACAAATTCTAGGTTGCAAGGTTCAGAGTTGGACATTAGGAAAGGCTTCTTCTCCAAGAGGGTGGCACAGCACTGGGACATGCTGCCAGAGGTGGTGTGGAGTCTCGACCCTTGAGTATTTTCAACACCTTGGTGCTAGCCCAGCCAGCACCTTGGCCAGCACCTTGTTTAGTGCTGGTAATGATGCTCCTCTGAGTGCTGGTAATGATGCTCCTCACCTCCTCTGAGGGTGGATTAGTGACCTCCAGAGATCCCTTACAACCAATGCTGTGTGTTGGAGCAGGGGCAATAAGACACCGATGATAACCACAGCTGTTGGCATTTCTTATGGTTTATGAGTGCTTAATGCACATACAACAGAAGTCTGCAAGCGTACAATTAGTAAGTTTATGGAAGCACACAACCTAGTTACTAACCTAACACCAACATCACACGCAACTGTTCTTTATTTTTGGGGGTAAACAGGCTTAAATCACTTTTTTCACTAATACAGAGACAACTCACACGGCCTTGACCTACATGGTATGTAAAAGCTGTGCTGCAATCCAAATGGGCAGCGAGAATGCCTGCAGTAGACCTGTATGAGAAGACCATGGATCTCTGCTGTTGGGTATGAAAATATGCAGTGTCAGAGCCAGAAGCTCTCCCCTTCTCTCCAGCCAGCCTCTGAACTGTGTGAATCAATGATCTCTTAGTTCACTGAAGTGAACGACTTGAGGGGAAAAAAGTTTCGAGCCTATCTGATACACTTCTACACAGCAGCTCTGTGAAACAGAACTGGGAAATGATGGTTTTGTAGGTTATTTCTCCTTGCTGAACTCCAAGTTTATCAAGCCCTCTCTGAACTCAAGCCAAGATGTTGACCCTGCTTTCTAATTTAGCATTGTCTGCAAAATAGCGAGATAGCCAATAGTAGCAAAAAAACCTCTTAGTGCAATGAACATAGCACTTGTCTTGACAAGCATCAGCGATTTCAGTCACAAAATGGGAATCTGGGAAAGTTCTTCTGCCACAGTAGAAACCTGCAAACAAATGCAGAAGCTAAGAGAGAGTCAAATCCTCTGAGGCCACGATCTGAGGCCAAGATTCAATCCAGAGCCTATCCAATACAGTGAACACTACCTAAAATGAGCACAATCCCTAGTCTGCCTCAATTAAAGATTCAAAGTTGTCCTAAAGCTCTCCTGCTAGTAATTTATCTAGACATCTTTGCAGATAATGTGAGAAATTTGGCACCCATGAAAGTCAGTGGAAGAATTCAAGTGACTTCTCTGGAATTCTGATTCATTCAATAAATTTGATCGTGCCAGCTGCAATGGCAGTTCTGATTTTCCTTCAGGAACTTAAATTTCAGCATTGATAGATGACTTTGGAGGTGTCTTTGTCTGGTCAAATTTTCATTTCCATTGCTTGAAGATTTAATGCTAAGCTATTCCAGTTCCAGAGCCAAACACATGGATGGTGCCAGGCCTGATCCTGCATATGCTGAAGTCAACAGAAATGTTGGCATTAATTCAGGGTTTGTGAAATGTCTCAGGACAACTCAACATGGAAGTCTTTATAAGCCAAATAGTGACAAATCTGGAAAAAAGAATATATATGCTTTCCTTGTGAAGGATTAATAGCAAGAGTTGGCTAGCTGTGCACGTTCAGCTGCACTGCAATGGCCTCTCTTTTAGGGTTATTGTCATACGGGAGCAAATGTGCTGAATTACCTAGCACGAGGTCAGAACAAGGCTTTCTGTATTCATCAACACCCCATCAGCTAATGCATTACACTGCACACTGAACAAAGCTACTACTGAAAGCCACAGTAAGTTGTGATGGTATATGGAAACCCAGCACTATAACATTTCCTATGTGTTTTATTATGGCAAATAAGGGATCATTTCAAGATGAGAGGACAGAAGCCCAAAATGTTCCTAGTAATACTGTCACCATAAAGTTCATTTTCATGTTACACCTGCTTGTGTGGTGACTAAATACATGTTTACATGTTGTGTGTAGTCCACTAGTTCAAAAGTGTTTATAGAATTCATATCTAGAACATGATGAAACCTATTATTATATTCCATAATTTTTACAAATTACATATCCAATTGTTTTGCTATTGCTATGTGCCTTCAAAATCCTCACAACGTGGGAGATAGATAGCACTGAAACGTATTTGTTAGATATTCTTCATAGTCCCTGCTGAAAGTAATGATAGGGTTTGTTCACTCTGACTCAGGAAAAACTCCACAGATGTCACTGGGAAGTGCAATGTGGTGAAGGCTCAGTAGCATTACCAGATGCCTGCAAACCTTACAGAGGGAACACACCTGGTTTCGTCCACTCTCGAAGTAAACCAGCCCAAGAGATAGCTCTGTGGACTAAGAGAACCACACAGACTTCTTGGTACTGTACATATGAATTGGGGAACTGTGGTTTAACTGCTCTGTGGAAACCTCAGTAAGCTCCAATGGTGCTTATAGCCAGGAATCCAAAAGAAAATGCTGGCTGTTAGTACTGAATCTGTTGCAAAATAGAAAATATTTGGCTTATTTGAAGGTTAAATGTTTGCTGGTTCTAACAGCAGTAAATGTTTTTGCCTAGAGCTTCCCAGCTGGCTTCCTCTTCTACTCTGACTCACTCTGTTTTGTCACACTTGAGAAGTATTAAAGCCTAAAAAAGTCTTTGACATTATTTGTCAACTGTCTCGCAAACACAGTTTAAAAGGTACTGCAAGATGTGGGTTGTGTTTTCAGCCACAGCTATCAAGGCAGACATTCTGTCAACCAGGGAAACCTTGTGGAGTTTTTTATCCTGAGAAAACATCATCAGCTTCAAAGAGTAGCAGGATGTTATCTGGTATCAAAATGACACTAAGAATGACTTCAAAATCTCTTCTTCATAAACAGTCCCCATGGTTTCAATGCAAGTTTTTACCTAGAAGGAACCTAAATCTTGTATGAAAAAGAGTGATAAAAGTTCTGTTTTGTATAAATTGCACATTGTATTTCAGCATAAGGTTTAACTGCCTATAATTTGATTACCTGGTGTTTCATATTCAGGTTTTTGATCTTTCTGCTTGGAAGTTTAAAATTCAGAAATATGAAATATGAATAAAATTCAGAGAGAAAAGACTCAGTTGAAAGCTGAGGCCTACTCTGTTGGACGAACAGTTTCGGGACAGACAAGCCCATGTTACTGCACATGCAGCAAATGTGATGCTAAAATATTCTGCCTGGCTACAGCTCCACTTTTGACTGTGAGCAGGGGTGGATTAAAACTGTGTAAAGTTGACATTTCCAGGTCAAGGCACAGGCATGAATAAATGTGCTGTGCACGCTATGTATGGAGTATCCTATCCCGGAATGCTCTTCGACCTTCCACTGCAGCACTCATCTCTCTTGTTCACCAGTGCACACTAGAGCCAAAATCAGAGAAGAAAACTTCCCTACCAAAACCACACGATCCTCAGACACAGAGTTTGGCTCTGTGTGGTTTATTAGCAGTTATAATGAATTTCAATCTTCCTTGGTTCTTTCGGAGCACCGGACTGCATCTTGCACAGTAACAGTGGCAGTGACGTGCAACCAGCACCGATATACTCATTTTACCCACTGGTCAGAGGACAAGGGTTTCTGGTAAAGCTTTTCTTCAAACATTTTTGAGGCTGAAGCGTCAAGGTGACACTTCAGTACAGAAGAAAAGACTAGCTCCAGTTTGAAGTAAATCTCAACCACATATAGCCTAGTTATGCGGCTCTCAGTACCAATTGCTTTAATAACTTGACCCTCCCCCTATTGTGCTTCGTTGCTTGATAGATGTAGCCTCTGAAAGATGTCAGTGTTTGAACACTGCTATTACTGCATGGAAGCAATGGGAACATTTGTCTTTCAAAACAGTAGAGTTCAGTTTGGAAATGAATATAAAAAACCTAAGAGAAAAGGGTACCTGAACAGTTAGGCAGTAAAAAGTCACTATGATAAAATGTGAGCACAGTTAATTTAAATTACCTGACACCCCATTTAATGAAATACTATATTATAAACACCTCAGTAATGTTAATAACATTAATATAATAATAAACAATGTTATTATATTTAAACAAATTGCTTTGGTTTATTCTAATAGAAGATGAGACACAAAAAAGGTCACAAACATAAATGTATCAGACTAGCTAAGTATTGCTCAAGCCTCGTAACTGAAATAAAATATTCAGTAGAAAAGACCTAAAAGCCATTTCTCCATTGTACAAAGTTGCACAGAAAGGAAGAGGGAGTAAAAAGCAAATGACATTCACAAATCTGCCTTCGTTGCAGCAAAACTGAGCTAGTACAAGAATCCAGGAAAGACCCAGAAAGTCTTTTCATTTGGGAAAATTTGAAACAAGATAATTAAAAATAAACCACAAACTCAGAATGAGAAAGCAGGGGGAGGAGAATAGGATAAAAAGGGAGCAAGGAGAAGAAGTGAGATGCAACAAGCCTAATCAAAGCCTCTACCTGAAAACCCAGTGTTTTTCACACATTATTGTGTGATTCATGATCAAATTTGCATCTGTAAAGTGAGAATAATGCCTTCACCAGCAGCTATTCCTCCAGTGCCTCGGGTGCAATTTTCTGTGTTTTTCCAAGCCAAATGGAAATGCTGAAAGAGTTGGCCTGGAACCAGCTAAGGGTCAGGGGATGTTTTTTCCCTTCTCACTTATATAAAAATAAACCCAAACTTTCATTGTCAGAGAAGAGCTCCAGACACTGAAAAACGCCCCATTTCATTCACAGATAATTGTTAACAAAAAAAGCAAAGGGAAACAAAGCTCAGCTTCACAAAGTTGTCACTGACACTCTTCCTTTGTAACAATATTCAGTGTGGTTTACGTATTTCCTTAGGATCTGAGAGCCTCAGAAGCAAATCCCACCTCCGCCTCTTGGATTGCACCTTCGGAAAGATGTGAAATATCAGTCTGAGGTAGAACTGGGAATAAGGAGCTCTTCAACCTAATTTTAAATTTTCCAGCAATCCTAGTTATTTTTTTCACTGTACAATACAATTCCCTCCTTCAAAAAGACAGCAACATTTGTTCATCCCACAAACATGTAGGAGGGATGTCTAGGAAGAATTCTGACTATGGAAACCATAGGGTAAGTGCTAAGGCATGCTTAATTGGAAAGGAGTGCTATCATTATTCTAGAAATATGGCCAAATTGATCATTAAACATGAGGAACATGATTAATATCACACCTACCAACCTGGTCCACCACCTCCTCACTTCGTTGTGGGCTGTCATGTCTCTCCCCTGTCACTTCTACTGATAGTTCTCCTCCCCAGGTTGGCCAGGCAAAGATCACTACTACCTGTTTCTCACATTGTCACAGCACTTAGGAAACAATCCTTCTAGATATGGGACAAATAGAACTTTTTACCCACTTTTTGAGGTAAATCTCACCTCTTCCGAGCAGTTCTTAGTCCTCAAAGAGGGGACATCCCACGGTCATAAAAGCCAATCCCACATTTTCAGCACCAGCAGTGCAAACAATAGTTGACCTACAGGATCCAGCCTTTCCTCCAGGCATACCCCCTCACCAGTAGGATTGAGAAGAAACCCCTGGGCACCTATGTCCTTGACTTGCCCTACAGCAATGGAGTCATGCTCAATATGCTCCATGTGTCCCCTAGCAGTATCACTGGTGACCACACGGAAGAGCAGCAGGGAGTGAAAACCTGAGGCTCAGTCAAGACTCAGCACGCTCTATACATGGTCCCAGATTTCTATCCCCAAACAAACCTCCCCAGGCAGCATGCTGGGGCAGGAACTGGGAGCTTCCCTCTCCCATAGCAGGGAGTCTCCAGCTACCATCCCTCTTTACTTCCTCCTGCATGGGTCAGGCTCAGACAGCTCAGACTCTTTGCTGAAGAAAGCTTCCAACGGTCTCATCTACTGCCAGAGCACTGAAGCTGTTCTGTAGCTGCAGATCACAGAATCATAGAATGGTTTGGGT
>NW_009921973.1:0-325 GCF_000696875.1 Nestor notabilis
CCTGTCCCTGCCTGGGGGGGTGATGGAGGAGGTTTGGGTCAATCTCTGCCCTCATCACCCCAAAACACGCTGGTCCCACATGCAGGGTAATGAACGTGTCCTTGTGTCACCCTCCTCCAGGTCCCTTCCTTCTGGGGAAACCGAGGCACAGGAGGGACCTGACCCCGGCCCCTTGGGATGAGGGGGTCACATCTGCCCTCCCTGTACCCCCCTGTAGCCCACAGGGGTGTCCAGCCCCACACACCCCATGGCGAGCAGCACTGGGGTAGAGGATGACCTGGTTGGTGGACCCAAAGCTGCCCCGAGCCCCCATGTCCTGCTCACC
>NW_009921973.1:371-833 GCF_000696875.1 Nestor notabilis
CAGTACGCTCCATCCCTGGCGCACTATCCAGTATGTATTCCCATTAAATATTCCTAACGTCCAGCCTAAACCTCCCCAAGAAGAGACCTTCCCTCCATCAACCCACGCTGACCATGCCTGGGGGTGGCATCGTCCTTTAAATGCTTCCCAAAAGCACCCCGGGTTCAGTGCCAGGGATGAAGTTTCCTCCAAGATCCAATCCCTCCTTGTGATCTGGGACACAACTGGTGAGCTTCCAGCAGCGGAGACCTCCCAGAGCCCCATGTAGATGATTGAGGGGTGCTCCAGCTGTGACACCCCCAGCACCTTGGGATGAATCCCATCCAGCTCCGGAGAGTCACGGGTGTCACCTCCAGGCACAGCTACAGGTTGGGTGCAGAAGTGACTCAGAGCAGCCTGAGGAGAAGGATTTGGGGGTGTTGGGTGAGGAGAAGCTCCCCATGACCCGGCGTCAGTGTGTGG
>NW_009921973.1:1212-3037 GCF_000696875.1 Nestor notabilis
CAGAAGCTCTTCCCTGTGAGGGTGCTGAGGTGCTGGCACAGGGTGCCCAGAGGAGATTTATATCCATGGATAAAGCTGGGGAGCACCTGCATCCCAACAGCAGGTCTGGGTCCTATGTCTTGGAAGGATGCTGGAAACCCAGAGGGGGTTTGGGAGAAGACAAGGAGGATGCTTGAGGCAGCTTCAGGATGTAGAAGATTGGATGCATGGATGGATGGATGGATGGATGGGTGGGTGGATGGATGGATGGGTGGATGCAGAGCATGGAATGGTGCCAGGTCCTCGTGTGATGTGTAGCAGCAAGTGGTGATGGGCTGAGCTGGGCTGCAGGAGGGGTCTGATTGGAGATATGGAGCTGAAACGGGGTGAGGGGGGACACAGTGTGCTGAGGGGAACCCCGCAACAAGGGGAGCTGGGTAAGGGTGAGCACCCAAGTGCCTGTAGCCCCATTCCAGGTTGATGGGCTATCCTGTGTCTTCTGCTCCCAAAGCATCCAGGTCCTCCTGGGTATCCTGGATACCCTCCTGGGTATCCATTCCCCTCCAGCTGCCCAAGCTGGTGGGATCCCCTTGGTTTTAGGGCAGTATCTGCCTCTTCACCCCCTTCTCCTCCTTTCCCAGCAGTTCCCCCTCACCCTGAGGAGGTTCCCTCCATGGGTTTTTGGGACATAGAGCAGGGATAATGTACCTGGGATTGCAGACCAGTGTGCTTGCAATGGAAATCCAAGGACTGGCATCATCATCGCTCAGGAATTGCTCTGCTTCCCAGGGAGCAGACATTCTCCTTCTGGAACCAGCCCCGTGAGAACCATGTGGAAGCAAAACACAGTGTTGACTTTCAGGATTTTTATGGGGATATAAAGTTCTTCCCAGGAAGCAGCGACCTCCTGTGAGAAGCATTTCTCCATCTCCATCTATTTTCTTTGGAAAAAGCAGGACTTTGGGGCTTGGAAAAGGCCGTTGGGTTCCACCAGGCTCATAAACTTGTGCTGTGCTGGTGGGAAGGGATGGGGGGGGGGCTTAGAGCCTCAGCACCCAGCCAGGCTTTCCCATGGCATCCTATGGGATGCTGGAATGTTGGAATGAAGCTATTGGATGTGGGAGACCCTAAGTACCAGAGCCAGGGGGGTGTGTACCCCATAAAGCTCATGGGGTAGACCTGTTGTCCAGCACCATGCACGAGCAGCACATAGAGACTGGAAAGGAAGAAGAACCAGCAAAGAACAGAATTCCAGCTGTCAGGAAAGCAAAACTTGACCTAAATTAATAAGATGAATAATAAAATCCAAGGAACGTGTTGGATCTATCAGCAAAGCCAGAAATTCCTACATATTAAGGGCTGGAATGCTGCACCGGGTGGGTTTGCCACTTCCCTGCATCCTCTCAGCCAGGGGCTTAAAAGCTTCCGTATCCCAAAGAAATCCAAACATCCTACCTTGGGATCCTGCCATCCCCAGCTGGAGCTGGCTTTGGTTAGAGAGGGAGAAGTGCTTTCTCCATGGATCCCTCCCTTGGCAAAGGGGTTTGTCCTGGGCCGAGGACAGTCACGGCTCTTTCTGGCTGCAAGGCTGAAGCCTTCAGGAATGCTTTAGGAATGTGGAAAGGCGGATTTGGGAGGAAATCCACCATAGCAGGAGGTTTCAGGGGGGAACACGAGCTGCTGTTAATGCTGGAGGCCAGCCTGGCTGTATAAAGGCTAAAGAGGGGATCCCAGCATTTCCACGCAGGATAAAGTGTTCCTTACCCCTCGGATGCTGGGAATGAGAGCCCTTGTTAGCACTGGGGTGTTGAAAGGGGCTCTTCATCCGGCGGGAGTTTCCAGCAGG
>NW_009921973.1:3112-5856 GCF_000696875.1 Nestor notabilis
CCCCGCCAGTTGCAGCCCTTTACAAGGCCAAGTGCTTACTTCCCACTGGGGATGCCGGATGGAGGGATGCAGGATGGAGGGATGCCATGGAGAGCTCAACACGACTCAGAACCCTCCATGTGCTGGGCTGCACCCCCAGAGCATGAGCAGCAGGACCAGGAGGGGATTCTCTCCCTCTTCTGCATGGAAGGGAGCAGCTCCAGCGCCAGTTGCAGCCCTTTACAAGGCCAAGTGCTTACTTCCCACTGGGGATGCCGGATGGAGGGATGCAGGATGGAGGGATGCCATGGAGAGCTCAACACGACTCAGAACCCTCCATGTGCTGGGCTGCACCCCCAGAGCATGAGCAGCAGGACCAGGAGGGGATTCTCTCCCTCTTCTGCATGGAAGGGAGCAGCTCCAGTGCCTAAAGGGGCTGCAGGAAACCTGGAGAGGGGCTTTGGACAAGGGATGGAGGGACAGGACAAGGGGAATGGCTTGAACCTGCCAGAGGGGAGATTGAGATGAGCTCTGAGGCAGAAGCTCTTCCCTGTGAGGGTGCTGAGGCGCTGGCACAGGGTGCCCAGAGAAGCTGTGGCTGCCCCATCCCTGGCAGTGTTCAAGGCCAGGTTGGACACAGGGGCTTGGAGCAACCTGCTCTAGTGGAAGGTGTCCCTGCCCGGGGCAGGGGTTGGAGCTGGGGGAGCTTTAAGGTCCCTTCATCCCAAACCATTCCATGATTCCATGCAACTCAGTACTGTGTGATGGGGATCTCACCCCGTGGCTGGCCCCAGCGCTGGAAGCCTCTGCTGAGCTCTGGGATCCAAGTGCTTCCAAAGCAGGACTCTCAGCTCCCTCTAGGGCCAAAGGAAAGGAAAAGGCACTTCCAAGCATCACTCCACCTGCTCCTAAAATCCTCAGCTGGAATCTCGCCCTCTCTGGGCCCATGGAGAGAAGCTTGTGCAGAGACACGGCTCCTAATACTGTCCATCACTGCCAACGTGCTGTGAAGGCACTTGGAGGTCTTTGTGACCAGAATCCTCTACCTAAATATTCCTGTTCCAAGGAATAGCTCAGGTAAAGCCTTGGGGACGTTCATAACCTCAAAGGGAGGAAAATCCCAAGTGGAATCCTGTCCACCAGCCCTGAGCCCTCCCACCTGCTCCCTGAACCACGTCTGGTCTTATGGTAGAGGTTAAGTCCAACCTTGTCCTGTTTGTCTCCTTCTCCTGCATGGCAATCCCATTGGGAATAGTGGGATTTGTTCCCTTGTCTGGAGCCAGAGCTCTGGGGACTTCACTGAGCACAAGGGAGAATGAGGATGAGGATGAGAGCAGACGGGACCAGCACCCAGCATCCAACCCTGCACCCATCTAACACCCAGGGAAGCAGGGAGCTCCTCACAAGCCGGGAGGACCCCATCCCTCCTGGAGAGCAGATGGGAATGGTGACCACGGAGGAAATAGCTGTTTCCTGGAGACCTGTGGCCAGCAAAGGGAGGAAGGGGCCTCCGAGCTTATCCCATGGGAGCTCCTCACCACGTGTGGTGGCTCCGTTCCCAGGCTCAGCTCTCACTTCCTATCATAAACAGCCACATCTCCCTTCCCTTTGGTTCCTGATGGAGCCAGCCTGTGCTCCGTGTCCCCCCTGTGTCCCCCCCCAGGGACAGACCCACAGGTCAGGAAGGAGAAGCTCAAAGAGAACAGAAAAGGCAATAAAGGAGTTTCCTGGGGACCTTTAGAGGCTTGTCCTTTTCCCTCCTCCTCGTGTGCATGTGGTTTTCCAGCTTCATTCCCCTCTTGGCCAAAGCCACCTCATTGAGCAAGAGGGATCTGATGTGATTTCCATGAGCAAACTTCCTGCAGGGAGCAAAGGGCAGTGGGATCAGCACGGCCCTGGGGAGATCGAGACACTGAAGGGACCACAGGGAGGAGGAAGAGGAGGGTAAATCCAGGCTGAAGGAGGTACCTGGATGGGGGAGGAGGTGTTGGGAGCAGGATGGAGCATGGGACATCCTCATAAGGGGATGTCGAGAGCTTCTCGTGCTCATGTGGACACATCCATGTGCTGCTTCCTGGGCAGAGCAGGAGCTGGGGCCTCATCCTGCAGCTTCCCCAGCCCTGCTGTGCCCACAGGGATGGCGGCCACCACGGTGACCGATGCTGGAGGAGTGAGGATCATCACGGAGGTCATCCCGGCCTCAGACCCCCGCCTGGCCCAACTGGCCTCCAGCTCCAGGCCAGCAGCACCCAACGTGTCATTCCGAGTCCAGAACTTCAGAAGGGCTCAGCCCAAGGCGCTGGGGGTGAGATCCGGAGGGATGGGGCACCTCGGATGAGTATCCCATGGGAATGTCCTGCTTGAGGTTCTCCTTGGCTTGGGGAAGAGGTGATGTTTGGGATCAGCTCCCTTTGCCGGCTTCTGCTGCTGTCCCGAGTCCCTTCTTGGCGGGCAGGACATGGTGTGACAATGGGGTCAGGGTGGGATCCTGGTGATATCCATCCTCTGGCGACGCGATCCCTCTCCCCACCCTTCCTTAGACCATCCACATCTTCACCGGGATCATCCACGTCTGCTTCGGGATCATCCTGACGGCATCCGAGCACCAGAACCCTTCCCTCCCTGTGGCCAGCGGGGTCCTCTTCTGGCTGGGGTTCCTGGTAAGCAGGGACGTGCTTGGCCTCCACCTCCTCATTACCCAGTGAGGACAGAGGGATGTGGGGGGCTTTGGGCCCAGATCCCTTTGTCACCCACATCCTCCACCC
>NW_009921973.1:6036-6426 GCF_000696875.1 Nestor notabilis
CCACACCCTCCCCCCTCTGGGGTGTCCGTGCAGCCCCAAACCCGGGTTCACAGCCGGAGGGATGTGAGGGATGGGTGACAGGGAGAGGAGCCTCGCTGCTGACACCCTCCCTTGTTCCCTGGGCAGCTCCTGCTCTCGGGCTCTCTGCTGGTGGAAAGTGAAAAGAGAGACAGCATCCTCCTGGTGAGGGGGTCCCCTAAGGCCAGGGTGGGGGGTGAAGCATCTCCCATTGCTTCTGTGTCTCCTCCTCCTTCCAGAGGCTGGTGGGACCCCTTGAAGCCTGGATTCACCCCATAAAGTCTAAGACAAAGCACCTAAAGCTTGTCCCGTGCTTGGGAGGTGCCCTGTCAAGCAGAGGCTTGGGCAATCCTTCACCTTCAGGGCCTCCAT
>NW_009921973.1:6440-6798 GCF_000696875.1 Nestor notabilis
GCGTGGGTGATTGGCACAAAAGGGTGGCTGCTCCTGGCGGCTTCTCCCAGAGTACTTTGTATCCAAGTGGAATAATCCACCTCGGAGCGCTCAGAGGGTCCAGGGAAGCTGCTCCCAGGGTGGGCATCACGAAGCCCACGGGACGGAGCTGCTGGGGCCTGACGGAGGCGGCTCTCGCAGGTGAAGACGTGCTGCGTGCTCAGCGCGGCCGTGTGGAATAATCCACCTCGGAGCGCTCAGAGGGTCCAGGGAAGCTGCTCCCAGGGTGGGCATCACGAAGCCCACGGGACGGAGCTGCTGGGGCCTGACGGAGGCGGCTCTCGCAGGTGAAGACGTGCTGCGTGCTCAGCGCGGCCGT
>NW_009921974.1:0-598 GCF_000696875.1 Nestor notabilis
TAAATTGCTTAATTTTTGTTGTCATGAATAGAGCTTTTAACTGAACTTTGTATTTCTTTCATAAAAGAAACTCAGCAGTAGTATAAATTAAAAGATTAATATTGGTATAAAGTATTTTAGAGTAGGCTGATGTCCTGTCCTATCCTATCCTTGGTCTGTCCTCATCCCCATCCTCACAGCCCAGCTTGGCAATCACAAGGCTGTGTCTGATCCTGGTTCCCCTCACTGAGCCTGGTGTCCTGGCCTCGCCTGTCCCCATTCCCATGGAGATGCCCAACACTCTTCTTTCTTAATCAGCCACAAAGGTGAGACCACTGGTTTAGGTTAGGTCTGCAAGACACTTAACTCAGGGTCCCTCAGCTAGGAGGATGTCCGGTTAAACTCCTTCACCACCAGTTAAAACAGGAATTGCGGGACCAAGCCTTTGAGAGGAGAACTCTGGAATTTTCATCACTTTCAATTGTATTTATTTTTAGGACTTACGTTGTAGTAAATCACAGTTTGTGGCAAATGTGTTGTTACCCCATTAGAGTTGTAACAATTTACTGAGGAGCTCTGCTTCTCTCACATAGGAATTGGGAAAAAAAGAAAGGTATGT
>NW_009921975.1:0-5254 GCF_000696875.1 Nestor notabilis
CGCTCACCCCGGTACACGCTCGGGGCCCCTCAAGTGGTGTGGGAGCGCCGAAGGATGATGAGAGCTTCGCCTTCCACTCGCTCTTTGGGAAGCGGTGGGGTGTGCTCGTCCTGCCCGGCTGACGGGTGGATGGAAAAGCCGTTCCTCGTGACTGGGTTGTCTGATCCGTGACAGGTCCTTTCTCCGCAATTGCCGGTTACTGGCAGCGTTAAACAGGTCTGCCACAGCCGCAGGTCTGAGACAGGCTGCAGGGAGGGGGAAACTGGTGCTCGCTGGGCGAGGACAGCACAAGAAGGCTCCTGCTTGACTAAGGGAACTCGGTTAGTTGTACCGGTCCTCGTGGCAAGTGCCAGTTGCTGGGAGTCCCATAGAATTGTTAATAGTTTCGTTTCATATTTCTTGTTTTACTGCTCCAAGAGCCCACCTGCAGTGTACAGAACAAGCCCCTTTCTGTGAAACACTGAATTAGTGAAGGTGTCATCCTTTCCCGTATTTCCCCCTTCCTTTGCACGTTTGTTCAGGGAAAACAAGATCTTTACTACTAATTACTCTGGTTTTAAGATGGTGTCTCGTCATTTTTTCACAGCGTTGAAGGTCTTCATGCTATTGTCGTCTCGGATAGAGATGGAGTGCCTGTTATCAAAGGTAACTCCACCTTCTGCTTAAGCCCTGCAGCCGATGCCGTGACTGAACAGCAGGGGGTGGAGCAGCACAGCAGAATCTGCCTTGGTTGTGCCCAATACCTGAGTATCCAAAATCAATGAATTAAATCAGACTTTTACTTCAATAGCCGATTATGTACCTCTTTAAACTTATGCTTTGTTTGTGGCCTCAGTAATTGCAGGCCAAAGAGATTCTCCTTGGTGAAAAGGGTTGGAGTGCTGCAAGATCCTTGCGTCTTCAGGCTGCTCCTAGGCTGGTGGATACAGAGTACCAGAGGGAACTTAACGTGCCTTGTTTACTTTGGGGTACTGTAGCTTTTTTCTAATTTCTGCAGTCCTTGTTTAAGATGTTTCTATACTGTAAGTACATTAGTTTAAGAATACAAAGATATAAGTACTGCAGATCTTTTTAATGTCCCAAAGTATTTAAAGACCTAGCACACCAGTTTATGGACTGTATGCTGGTAAGCAGTTCATGGACTGGAATCAGTACAGACAGTGAGGGACACAACCAAAGCGACATCAGCACAGGCTGCACATCCTGAAGGAAGATCCTGTTCCTTAGGTGTGCGAGGAAGGATACACTGATGATGTAGAGAATCTTAAGTTATGTACTGCTCATGAAGATTGTCCTCAACTCATTGTGGAAGCACGAGATGTGTTATGTGTTCCCCAACAGCAGATGTACTACTGGTGGAGGACAGCCGGGTGACAATTTGAGATGCAATCAAACATACCATGTAGTGATAAGAATTGTCTTGTTTTGTTCCAGTTGCCAATGATAACGCTCCAGAACATGCGCTGCGACCAGGCTTTCTGTCTACTTTTGCCCTTGCCACAGATCAGGGCAGTAAACTGGGACTGTCTAAAAACAAAAGTATCATCTGCTATTACAATACATACCAGGTGAGTCACCTCGGTGTGGTTTGTTCTTGGTGACCTAAGCTGTTCCTGCATTACATTTTCAAGGCCAGGCTGGCCATGGCCTTGAGCAACCTGGTCTAGTGTGAGGCATCCCTGCCCATGGCAGGGGGTTGGAACTGGATGATCTTAAGGTCCTTTCCAGCCCAAACCATTCCATGATTCTGCACTGAGCAAGGGAGAGGGGGTTGTTTAAGCTCTGTCAGATTTCCACTTGGGTGCTGTTGAAGTATTTGTGTGTTATTTCTCACACTGCTTAAATGCCAAAGCTTAAACTGTCACACCATTTGTTAGGCTTTTCCTGTATTTCTCAAAACTGAGATTTGCTGGTTGAAAATGGTGATGTTTTTTGAAGAGGTGGGAATCAGGAATTTGGAGCAGGTGCTGCTTACATGGCCTTCAATCTGTTGTGAAGGGTTTATGTTCTCTTTCACAAACAATATTTATTTATAATTAGTGACACCTAAGCTAATAAGCACATGCAGCCTGCTTCATAGCTAATCTTGCTGCCAGTATGACTTAGAGATAAGAAAGCTTGGAAATGCCACTCTCATTTTTTTATTTTTTTTTTTCCCCCTCACAAACTGGTTATTTGTGTCCTGAAATCCATTGCCTGTGAAATTTCTGCTCCTTCTGAAGTCCTAGTGGTTTTGAGAGCTGTTTATTTTATTTTCATTTTGACTGCAAGTAAACTGCCAGCTATTTAACCTACAGTATCTAGCTTGTTTGGAGAACAAACAGGTGAATGAGTTAGTTTACACACATGGAGTGCACTGTTTTCTTTTGAAGTGCCTAGCTGCTCGTTGTGCTCAAGATTCCAGTTCCCTGTTGGTGGAAGTAGAGATACTGCTGAACACACAATAGTATTTTAAAACAATAAACCCCCCTGGTCTTGTGCTGCCTGTGGAGAGTGTGGTGGATAACACATGGGAAGGAGGGAAATGCCAGGCTTTGTGCATGGAGCTCCTGGTAGCATGGTGTTAGTTCTGTTGT
Source organism: Nestor notabilis (assembly GCF_000696875.1). NCBI lineage: Eukaryota > Metazoa > Chordata > Aves > Psittaciformes > Psittacidae > Nestor > Nestor notabilis. The sequence goes on from NW_009921975.1 coordinate 2,577, forward strand.
TGTTTTCAACTGAAGAGGCTGCCTGTTTCAGAAAGAATTTAAGTGTTAGAGCTCTGACATCCAATGTGCTTCACTGCTAGCTGAACACTGTTCTCTCTCCTTGCAGGTGGTGCAGTTCAATCGCTTACCTTTGGTAGTAAGCTTCATTGCTAGCAGCAATGCCAATACCGGTATGTCTTCATGTGTATTTTAAATATTGTGGTATTTTAAGGCCCAGATGTTTAAATAATTAAAAACAAATCACCTGAATTTACTTAGATGTATATTAACTTTGCTCCTGATACGAATTTTGTCAGCATATTGTGAAGGGAAGATTTAGAGTAGATGTAAGGAAGAAATTCTTACCTGTGGGGGTGCTGAGGCACTGGCACAGGTTGCCCAGAGAAGCTGTGGATGCCCCATCCCTGGCAGTGTTCAAGGCCAGGTTGGATGGGGCTTTGAGCAACCTGGTCTAGTGAAAGGTGTCCCTGCCCATGGCATTGAGTTGGAACTGGGTGATCTTAGGTCCTTTCCAACCCAAACCATTCTATGGTTCTATGATTCTATGGAAGTTGTCAGTAAAAATGTGTAGCTTTTTAAGTGACTCTGTTAGAAGTGTATTTCTCCTGTAGTCAGCCTTACCCTTGCTGTGTGAGCATGCTCACTGCACCTCAGTGCTTGCACTAGTTGGTCAGTCTCTTCCAAGTTAGGTTCTGCATTAACATGTGTGGCTTCATTCCCTCAGTTGTGTGGGGTGGGGAGTCCTCCAGCAAGGCACCTGGCCTTGCTCGTGTGAGCACTGGTTAATGAGTGTGAGCCAAAGGGATTGAATCCTTGCGCAGCTGCTTGGGCCTTGGCAGCTGTGGGAAGCAGGGAGGTGACACTGGAGGCCAGCAGGACAGGGGAGCTGTGCTGCATGGGTTGTGCCGCTGTTGTTCCTGTGGAGAGCGACCAGCTCAGAGAAATGTTGTGTGTTTTGGAACACGCTGCCTGTGACTTGGGAGGGGAGGGAGTGGTGAGGTTTGCAGAGAGGCTTCTCAGTTATGTCATTTGATGGGATGTTTGTTGTCTCTCCTCTCTTTCCAGGGCTGATTCTAAGTCTAGAGAAGGAGCTTGCACCTCTGTTTGAAGAACTGAGGCAGGTTGTTGAAGTTTCTTAACCTGATGGTATAGCCAGAGTGCAGCATCGCTCTGCAGCCCAGTGGACAGATTCAATAATCCTCAGTCAAATAACACGCCTCAGAAGAAATACCACAGCTCCTTAGTATACTAAGTAAGAGTAAATTGTACATAGTACTGAATCTGAAATGATCTACTAGTGTGTTGTAGGTGGATGTTACTTTAGACCATGCTTCTTTTGTTGTGCAGTACTGAAGAGACCACCAAAATAGCTCCCATGGAGTTTAGCTCTGCCACATCAGCCAGATCGGCATAGTGCCACTGACTTGCATGAGCAACCCACAGATCTCTTGCCTTACAGGAAACCAGGCAGGCATTGGGGTGTGACATACTACATGTTGGAAGGCAGATTGGTTGTAAGGTGTTATCAGAGTTGTGGTTGAAGGAGTTATTGTGAGAGCAAGTTTACTAGCCGTGATGTGTCAGTACAATCAATAAATATCCCAGCTTTCTCACAGGGGTGATACTTTGGCAAGGGAATGCTACTAATCTGGATGCTAGCTGCATCCTGCTTCCATTGAGAAGAAAACTATTCCTATGAAAGCTGTTGCTCCAGGGGTTTTCCTGATGCCCAGATAAAAGCACCTGAACAATTTCTCACTTCTTCATGGGGTTTTTGTGTAATACGGTTGTGAAGATCTCTTGTCTCATAGTCCTTGTGTGGGTTCATCACTGGTGACACTCTCAGCTCATTTACCCTTAGGTTTTCCTAAGTAAATATAAATAAAATACAGTATTTTTAAATGACAGAGCCTGGTCAACTCTTCTGTCACACCATAATACTCCACAACACATCAGCTTTTCTGGGGAGAGAACAGAACTGTTTGTAAATGTACAAAACCGGGGAGTTTAGAGGCTGAAAACTAACCAGTGTGTCCCTTGGCTGGGTGAAAAGGATACAGAGTCCCCTGACAATGCAGAGATCCTATCACTGGGGATCAGTCCTCCCCTTTGTTCCCTCCTGTGTCCCCCTTGTGACAGCTGCAGTGTAGACTTCTAGCACTGAAACCAAGCACTAAGTGTGAGCTCCTGGCAGGTCTCTGCCTCAGCCTGGGAAAGGGGGTTCCACTGCCCCTTGTTCGCACCTTGTCCCCCTTCAGCATTGGGCAGGGTGTGGGGGAACAGCTGTGCTGGAAATGAGGACTGGGAATTCTTAGCTCAAAGCTTTCTTAGAGATTAAAAGTTGTTGGTCAACACTTTTCCATTTAAACTGAGCTCCTGGCAGGCGCTTTCTGTTGCTGGTCCTCATAAAAGCAGCTGGAAACCGAGCCCCAGGGTGTCTGTGTGTATTTCTGGCAAGAAGCATTTGCATTCCACCTCAGGCCTCCTCTTGCTGTTACCTTCTCTTCAGCTCATCTGCCAGTGACTGTTTCCTAGGCCTGCCAAGCACCACTTCTGCTACTGGCTTCAGTTCGTGACACAGTGTGCTGAACCATCTTTAACACTTTGTAATACATCCTGTTTGTGTGACAAGAGGTAGGCTGCTTTTGATGTTTGTCGTGGTTTAAGCCCAGCCGGCA
>NW_009921976.1:0-4555 GCF_000696875.1 Nestor notabilis
ATAGTCAATGAAATGTCAAGGTCAGGTTGGACAGGAAATCCAGAAAAAATTCACAGGACAGTGGGACTTTGCATTACAAACTTCAGCAGCACGCTTAGCATAGTAGTTGTAGAGCAGTAAAGTAGAAAGGTTAAAGTTTTAAAAGCTTTTAAAAGGTGTTAATTTAAAAGAAAAAAAAAGGAAAGAAGAAGAAAGATATACTGAAAGTGGCTTCTGAGTCTAACTGTATTGTCTAAAACTGCAGACCCTTGAGCAGTGCAGCAATGCCTGCAGGCAGGAGGGAGTTCATACACAGGCTGGATGACAAGAACACGGGAGAGAGGCAAGGAAGAAAATAATAGATGTTTTCAAGCATGTGTAGCTTCTCTGATGGGATATTTCTAATGCAAATGTCTGGTAGACTGGGGACAGAAGCTAGGATTTTCTTTTAGCAACAGGATAACTAAAATGAGATTATTTATGCATGAATGGAATATTACAGCTCCAAAAAAGCTAACAGTGAATTAATTCCCCTGCCTTCTGATTTAAAGGACCAGGTCACAGCCTTGTCAAATGCTTTTGCATGTCAGAGTGGTCTGTAGGAGCCCACTGCTGCTGCTCTTGGGTTTTGTGTCATGTCACCTTCTGACAGCTCACAAGACAGGTAAATACCAAGGCTCTGTCCTGATTTCCCCTTGGACCCACTGACCCAGTCTCAGGGATGCAGACGCCCAAGCCCCATGGACGAGGCACCCACAACCTAAGCTTCACATTCGCAGGGCACTTGGAACCACTGAAATCATCTGATCCTTCCTCAGCTGTACCGAGGAATTCTCATAATCTGGTACTCAAAGCTTATCTATCATCAGCACTAGGCTCCAGAATGCTTTGTTACATACCCTGTAACTATCAAATAGTATCTGACACATAGGCACAATACGTGCACACGAGGGGAAGCGAAATCGCAATGCATCAGCACTAAGTAGCTGCTCTATCACTTTAAAAGGGGTACAAGTGGCCACCATAGAAAGGCTTTTAAATAATCTTAGTTGTTAGGCTTTTCCACCTTTATTTGAAAAGTATGAGGCACTCCATCTTGAATATCGAAGTAATGTGTCTTTGCCCAAAACAATATGCAGCATGAAGGAAATTCAAACTGACACAATTTCAAGACAGCAAAGACAAACTGATTTAGCAACTCTGACAGGCATTTATAAGCAAAATAAAATGTGAATCTAATTTCAGCCTACCATACTGAAATAATACACAACATGTTTTGATGACATAACATGAATATTTCATATATGAGCAGCATCTTGTTTGGTAATGAGATGCTTCCAGACACCTGCAAAAGGAGGTTCTAGGGGACACAGAAGGCTTAATTGCTATTTCTCAATGTGTAACCTCACAATACAGTAACTTTTAGATCCTTATTGACTTCTCAGCTGTTTTGCCAGACGTCAATATGTAAAAGTTTAGAAGTAAAAATCATGGCTGAACCTTTCTTTCTAATTAATGGCTGTATTGATCAGCTAAGCTTTCCTCTTGTCTCATGTCACAAGAACCACTGAATTTCAGAAGGGCCCCTCCCAAAGAGATATTTATACTTATGGCTTGCTACGTAAAAAAACAAAGACTGAAACCTCCAGCATGCTAAACAGCATCATTTTTTAAAAGCCCACTGATAATGAACAACCCAATAAACTAAGGCAAAGTTGAGTATTTACAGTCTCAAGAGCATTTTGTTTTGATTTGCATTGAGTTTCAAGGTTCATCAGTTTAATGCTGGCCATATTTTCATTTCCTTCATTTTAAATTTAGGGAAAAAAACCCCAAACCACCACAAGGTTATATCTCAAACAAAAAAATCAATCCCAAATTCCACCTGACAGTTAACCAATGTATGTAGAAAATACAGTCCAGCTACTGCTGGAGTTTTGCTAAATTTTGTAACAAAACTTTTACACAACCCTTGAAGTTGCTAACATCTTCTAGTCTAAAAATATAAGCAATGAAAATAATGCACATAATTTAAATGACACTGAATATTCAATAACAGTAATGACTTAAATATTAGAAGCTCTTCAAAGCGTATTCCGGGGGAAACTGCATTTGTCCTTGACCTTTGCTTACTCGTTATTTTGTCCTCACATAATTAGCACATTCATAATATCACATAAATGCCACTTATTGATACTGTCCCAAGGGCAACTAGTTATCTAGCAAGAACATGGACACATTAACATTTACTAACTCATTTAGCTTCTCTTCCACATTAAACTGAAGAAATCCATTTATCAAATCACACAGAAATGTATATTAAACAGGCAATATTTAACAAGGTAATATTTTAAATGTTAGACAACAGTGACACTCATTTAAAGGGGCAGCCTATAAGAGCAGCAGCAGTCCCACGCCACCATGGCATGATTGCTGCTTGAGCACAGAGATGATGGTACCATCTTCAGATTATGCATGTAGGTTGTAAACAGATATAATTTACTTTCTTATTTTTATAAATTTTTCCTTGTTTAGCAACAGCAAGTTGCTATGTATACTGGATAAAAGCTTCAAATTCATCCTCAGTGTGCCTAGTCAGGAGGGTAACATTGCCCCCAAGGCACCAGCTCAACAAGGTTTAAGGTCATTCAGAAGTTCAGGTATTTAATCATATTATACCATATCTTTTCACGTACATATTTCACTGCTTTGCAAGATACTGAATATCTCCTGCAGTAAGGCCAAAACCAATATCCTGGCAAAGGGATTTAAGGAAAATTAATAATCTTGCATCCTTTTTCTCTGCAACACGTTCTCCATTATTCGTCAACACAACTAAATACTGAGGGTCACTTCAGACTATTTTGAGCACTTTTTCACTGCACTTGACTTTTATCTGGGATTTATTTTGAATGACTTTCATAAGAAATATCTGGTAAAACACATGTCAGCACTTTGGCAGGGCTGGCAAATTTTTACTGAGCTCGAGTTAAATTTAAAATGGAAATTGGACTAATTAATTACTGGAGATGGAACAAGAGCAGGATTTCAGCATACAACTAAAATGAAACAATGTAAAATGCAACAACTGGTGCAATTCCAGTGAGAACAAGTGCAGGCAGCACTTCCCAGTGAGCGGGAACAGGCAGGAGCACGCTCCCCAGGCTGCAGCCTCCTGCGACTGATAAAGAAATGACCTGGAAAAAGGCACAGAAGAGTAACAGGCTCTCATGATAACACTGTGACATTTTCTCTCCTACAGGAATGAAAATAATAAGATGTCAAAGAGAGAACGGATGGATGCTGGCAGGCCCATCCCCAGTGCTTTAGGTACGAAGAAATCCTGGAGATCAGGGTTGCGGTACTAGAGCTAAGGGCTCACTGGCCATGGTCAAGTGTCCCTGTGTCACACTCATGGGGGGGACACAGGGTCAGGCTGCAGCAAGAGGTATTTCGTAAGGGAAGAATGCAGAAGGTGATGCTGGAAATCCATCCATCTTCATCCTGAATGCATCAGTTAGCCCACTAGTACAGCTCTGAACAATCTGTATTACTTGCTTTCAAACCAGAATCTTTCTCTTCAGGGAAAAGTGCTTGGTAAACAGGCATGGAATGTACTCCATGAGGCTCCATCAAGAGAAGAAAAAAAGAATAAAGCAAGAAACTGCTACCAGGTTTTAATTTTGTATTTTTGCAATAGAAGGAACAGAAATGCAATATAACCTAAGTAAGAAACAGGTGAACTAAGGAGTCAATACACAAAGTTATCAAATAAGCAAAGCTGTCTGCTAGAAGAGACCATTCTGACAGACCCCACTGGAGGATATCCTGAGCATTTCAACATTAAAAAATAAAAAATCATAAGCAGCCCTGGGCAAATCATGGATTTTTCCCTGCTAATGCTGATTTAAAATATGTAAATGTATTCTCAAGCTAGAAGGTGCGGATAATGACTGTTAAACGTGCAGAACAGTGACCATTTAAAAAAAACCAGCAGCAAATACACAAAAGAAAACAGTTTTCCAATTTGATTTTTCTATGTTCACCATGGAAACCTCTTTCTAAGCATTATTATCAAGTTCAGCTGAAGAAATACAACACGAAAAGTTTCACCCTCCTTTTTATTTGTGCAGTGGAGGGCAGAATTTTCCCTTATGTATTTTGTCAAAACAGTTTGAAATGGGAGTGTTTGTCTACCCATAGAAACAAACCCACAGACTCCTCACAAATGACCCATTACAAATTCTCAGGTTTTCTTAGGGGGTAAAGTGGTCAAAAAGGCTAATCTGAAGATGAAGTAGAGCGAAAATGGATCAAGTCTGTTATTTGTCCAGTCCTCTCTCCACAATATCCTCTCTTCTGGCAGGACCTGCACCAAAACTATATTTGGAAGCGTCCAGAGTCTCTGACAAGTAACTGACAGTTGATGGATGGATCAAATCCAATATCTGGAATATAAAATGATAAGGTTCAGAAATGAAGGGGATGAGTGACAGTGGCTGAGGAGATGAACGGATGGGGGAACCTTCACAACAGAAGGCCGAATCTCCCTTTTCGTGAAGAGGATAATTAAAGG
>NW_009921976.1:4586-19544 GCF_000696875.1 Nestor notabilis
TTCATTTTCAGCTACAAATATTGGTCTTAAAAAAACTTCTCAGTGCTTTTATATTTGTATTAGCAGTGCTGCTGCCATGTGGAAAGTATTTAAGACTTTATGAAACTTAACTTTGACGAATGATAATGTGTGTCTGTGCCAATGTGACATCATAGCTGAGGGCTGGAAATGCTCTCCCAGATAAACAGTCCATGCCACTCATCCTACCAACACACCATCACTTTACTCCCTTCCCAAAGCCACAAACTCACCTCAAAGACTGTTTTACAATATATAAACATGTTCAGATTCAGACAAAAGTATAAGAAGGGGTTTAGACACATAATATGACCCAAAGAGTAAAACGATTATAAAAAACACAGAAACACACACCCCCCCTCCCAGCATTTTGGACCAAAGCACATTTTCTGCTATGAATTTGACTGATGTAGCTTTCAGAATTTTTAATAATTTGGTATGTTGTATCATTAGTTAAAATACACAGTTATAAACTAATTCTCAGGAGTTCTTATTTCATTGACATTTTGCACTGCAGAAAGAAATTGCTCAAAGGGAAGGTTCCAAAAAGCAACGCTTCTCTGGACTACCAGACATCCTTTTTTCTAGTGCAGCTTCCTCCCCCTAAAGCCCAGTGAAGCTGCTATTTCTGCCCCATTTCTGTTTTCTACTAATAGCCATTTGCACAAGTGGAATATGAGGAGCCATCCAAAACGGACATACATTTCCTGCTTGCTTTTCAACAAACCAATTCTACTTTCTTCCATATCCTGCTGTACAAATGATATCCTTCCTATAAACTAGTCTACAAGACCACAGTACTATTTAGCAATCAAAACATGGATGCTCATTATCTAGTTCTCCTTCGTTATTTACTTTTTTAGCCTCCATTCGCCTTTTCTTCCAAACCTACACAATATTTGCATCACTAACTTCCAATTCTTTTGCATTGTCTCACACACACTGGCAGGTGTTATGGGAAATGCATTTATTTTAGTTGTATTATTAATTTATAAATATTTATCAAAATTACACATACACTCTTCAAAAATCAAAATACCTTTGGGATAGCTGGCCAACTTTAGTTCATAAATACTAATGGCAAATTTTCTCCCCTCCTCTTTTCAGATTATATTTTTAATTTAAGAGATTTATTTTTTTTTCCTACTAAAGAATTCAAAAAAACTGAACGGAAAGGGAAAAAAAAAAAAAAAAAGAAAACAGCTGTTTGGGTAGAGAGAAGGAAATAAGGATGAGGCTGAAGAAGTTATTTTTTTCCTGGTCCCAAGTTAATCCTGTGGGAAATCAGTGCAATTCAAAGGGCTTTTTATTTGCCCCCAACTAAACATCTAAGTCAGCTCATGTTTATCTGAAACCCAGTTTACTTTAGAAAGGCTAAAGAAATAAAGCAGTCCATCAATTATTTAAAGTGTTTGGCCCTGATCTTGCAAGGGCTTGGGTACACACTTAATTTCATCAGTCTTAAAGCTGAAGTCTTCCACAGCCAGAGGCTTGGTCTGTGAAGTTGCTGGAAAAGAAAATACATGAATTGGCTTTTCAGTGAAAAGAGTTGTTCTGGTTGTGGACGAAGGATGCTCTGAGCAGTCAGGACAAATCCAGAGCCAGCTGCTCAGGGCATGGTCTGTCATCCTGGTGGCCCCCTGGGCTCAGACATCCATCAGCAACTATCCCACCAATAGGTCACAGCTGGACAGCAGTGTGCAGATGTGGGATAATGGCTGCTGAGGGAGGGGAGACAGTCTCCTCCAGCTTCATGGCCATAAGCCAGACTTGAGGGCAGCTGAGTCTCAGCCCCTGCTCACATTCCGCCTGCATCACCCAGGGTCCATGGCTCATTTTCAGCAGAGATTTCAGTAGAAATTCATAAAACAGAGGTATATAGCTAATATATATACAAAAATATACTACATTATGTAAAAATAGAAGTATAAATAATATACATAATCTTCGTCCTTATACAAAGTGGATTGCAGTGGAGAAATGCATTCTTCTGTGCCATGGAATTTAATTAGTTACTAAATTTAGATACTGTCAGTATAGTTATAGAGGATTCACTGCAGCTGGATTTAAATATTGCATGATATTTTACATTTTGCACAACACTAATGGATGTCATTACATTAGTATAGATATTGTGAAGTATTTCTATGTGAATGCTTAGGTTTACCCAGTGGTTTAGACAGCTAAATCATACTTGATTACATTTTCAAAAATATACTTTAAGTCCCAGGTATTGGTAGTTTTAAACCAAGTATTCAGAGACCCTGAATCCCATGCAGTTGGGAAGGACTGATCCAAAGCAAAAATACAGGTGCAAAAATAATTAAATCTGGTTTAAGCATAAGACAGAGTTATGATGCAGTCCATGGGGGATAAGAAAAGAAGTCAGTGTTGAAATTTCTTCTCTGCCATAAACTTATTATTTTTAATAGCTCAGTACCCTAAAATCCAAAGAATTTGGGTAGACCTTACTAGAAACTGGAGTGCCTAAATATCTCTGTATCTCTCACCATCATAGCATGTGCATCGCAGTTTTTTATCTCCAATAAAATAGCACAGGAGAATTCCACAAGGCTAATTAAAGACCTGAAGTTTTAAGTCCATTCAGAAACTACAGTAATAAAGGTCAAATAAGTTCTCAAGTTTGATTCAAACTGGTTTGATTCAAACTGCTTCTACTTTGAACTGCAGAATTTCACAAGGTATTTTCTCCTGGAGACACTGGGCTTAGCTATAGTCTGGCCTAAATTTCAGAGTCTTACTCAAAAGCCATCGAGACAGACAGTATCTGCCATTTCAGGCTGGTGCAATTTGTGAAAGATTTTATAAACCCTTGAAGAGCATTCCACCACCTTTTTCTTTTCTTTTTCTTTTTTTTTTTTTTTTTTTTTTTGAGCAGGCTCCTGCAGCCCAAACTATTTTTCAAGATCTGTGCCATGGTAATGCATGGGCCTGACATCCCAGGTCTGCCAGAGCTAGATGACCCACAAGTAGAAGTGCCATTTAAAAACGTGACCCTGAAGTTTATTTTTGACAGATGGCATTTCCCAGGTATAGAACTGTGCTATCTCAGTAATCTCTGAACTCAATTTAAGTTTCATCTATAAGATTATTTTCATTTCAACCCCTTTGGTCACTTGTGACAACAATATTTCCCTTCTCCCTACACAAATCTAATTTGGTCTTGCACTGTAACTCTGCTTAGAAAGCTGTTTAGTGGCAATGTTTCAGAAATACGAATCAAATTTTCTTGAGTGAAATAAAATTAGCAATCCAGGAAAGTATAATCTACTTTTCTAGGGGCACTGATTCCATATTTTAGGTAATGGTTCTAAAATACAATAATAATCATAATAATAACATGATTCCAAGATGCAGTGCATGCTGATAGCAAGAAGGCTATCAGAGGTAGTCTTGCTGCCTCTGAATACACTGGGAATGATTGGAAGCATAGGCTGGTCCACAAAACAGTACACTTACACCACAAATCTCACAATTTCCTGACATGTTAAAATAAAGGAAAAAGATACCAGCATAACAGCTGAAGATTTGGTCCCTGGGCTGGTTTAGATTTGGTGACCACTCCAGTGACAGGTCAAATGCTTTTAAAATAGGATTTGCAGGATTTTCCTCCCGAACTGAAACAGAAACAGCTGTACTAGATGTCTTCTTCAGGCAGAAAGGGTGACCTCTTCCCCTGGCAGCCACGAGAGAGGTCCCTCGGGATAGACAAACAGGATGGTCAATAATCACTGTCAGTCCCTCCTCTGCTGAAGTAATAGAACCCCCTTGGCAGCAGACCCACCAGAGACAGGTGGGTCAAGTCTTCCTTAGATTGTGCTGGCAGAGGAGAAGAATTCATACTTCAGTTTTCTATGGGACATCATTCTTCCTGCTATTCGCATGAGTGACACTGCATGAGCCACCATGTGAATGGAGCCACCAAAGCACTAAATGACAGAAGAGTCTGAATAGAAGAAAATGGAAGAATTGAAAGGGAGGATTTTTTCCCCCAGCCTTTTGCTGTTTTCTTGCCATGCCCCATACTCTTCACCCTTTTTCCACTTCCTCTGTAACTCCCATGCCTTTCCTCTCCCAAAGCAAACAGGTGACAAAGCCTGTAGCTGTCACAGTTTCTTTAAGGACCTTCCATCTCCTTCACTCCTGCTCAGCACAGATGACTCAGAAGGAGGCAGAGGCTCAGAGGCATGGCTGTGCAGGCAAGTATATACAGCGAAGCAAATTTAAAGTAATTAAATAAACAGCAATACAAACATTGCGCTTGTGTCCATTTATACTAGCTATTGCAGAGTGGGCTCCTCCATATAATGTTTGCACAGGAGCTGTGATGTATCACTTAATCTACCGTAAGGACTTTATTCATACCACCCGAGGTTGGCCGACGGTGTGCTATTCAGCTCCTCTGCAAGCTCCCACTTACACAAGATTGAACAAAACAGAAGAAGGTATTACTGAGCTATTACTGGCATCTTTTGCCACATGCTGTCAAGTTTCTAACTTCAGTGGTCCAGAAGATTGAAGTACAAAAGCAGATGAGACAGTACAATCATACTGTACAGTTGGACTTTATACTTACATTGTCTGACCTTGAAACTTGCTCTTCAAAGGAAAAGAGACTGAAACCAAACCAGAACCAACCCACACCCTACACCACTCACCAGCAAACCAGCCCACCCCAAACCAAAGGTAACTGTGGAGCAGTGACCAAACCCACTTGACCCACAAGCAAAGCTCTGTGCAATGCCATAACCCCAACATACTCAGGACATACCAGGACACAATTTCAGTGGCTTAGTTTCAAACATGTATCTTCTAGAGTGCACTTTGCTTTTTAAAAGACCGTATTAGTCATGATTTATTTTCTGAAGAAGGGCATCTCCAGCTCATATATAAACCTATGGTGATAGCTGGTTACCTGGTTTCTGGTGTTTCCCCCCTACAACTCAAGGAGTAAACATAGGTGTACTGAACTGCTTAGTGCTCTGCAAAGGTGCTCTGGACAGCTGACCAATCTGCCAAAACAACACATATTGTGTTCAGAAGTGCAAGTTCAGAGCTCACAAAACTGCCTTAAATGGCCAAAACCATGCAGTGGCAGTATTTAGCAGTTACCTGACTGCACATTTTCAGAAGCCCTTTTGGTGCAACCCAGCTGTAGTTTCAAACCACTCTGCACTGCCATCCATTCCCCTCTATCTATCCCTCTTGTCTATTTGCTTTCTCAGGCATTGCTGCATGTTTAACTTCTAAGCCCTTAAGGGTGATTAAGCCAATTACCAAATGTACAGTGAGCTCTCCACGATGAAGTGCTCAGCAACTTCAGTTCACATCTAAGTTTCAGGAGCTGCTGATACCTGCAAACAGGCTGACCTCACCCTGCCTAAAAAATACACCACCAACAAAACTGTTAGTTTAGAGCATCATCTCTCCTCATCCCATATTTCTAAGCTATGCCCTGCCTTTCAGCACACCCAGTAACTTGAGAACTAAAAGACGATGGGAACCATTTCAGGAACAGGGTTCATCTACCTGTAAGGGTGGCAGAATCGGAAAAAAGGGTAAAAAAATCAGGGCTAGGAAGATGTGGGGCTGTAGTCCTCCTATGGCCAGCAGTCTAAAACACAAGTATTGCTGAGGATGCTGGAGAGATTTCTGGTTTAAAACAGCCTGCATGGGATTCAGAGTAGTCTATGGACAAAGCTCTCTGTCACCCAGACCAGACTGCAAGAACTTGTCATTTGACAGTGAACAAATATCTCCTTGCAATGCACATACTTTTCCAGGGGCAAAAATTATCAGTAGTGGTACTTGGCCTGGGAGTGTTACTGGACATACTGTGCTTTGTGTTTTCTGCAGTATGACATGATAAAATGTAGAGTATACAAAGCCGCCTCAATCAAATCCATTCTTTCCTAGAGATACCCACCAAAAAAATTTTCTGTTATAACAATCACTGTTTTTCCGCCCCACACACCCTTCAAGTCATTCTTAGTGAAGTACCTTCAGGAGTGAAAAATGCCAGTCACGGCCAGCTGGCAGGAGGGCAACGCTTTAATATCTGCTCCAGGGATGAAGGACATGCCAGCTCCTAACCTGCACACTTACTGCAGAAAGCCCTCAGCCAGTGAGACCACACCGTGCCCAGCTCCCATTGAGCTGAGCAAGCGAAGCTGGGAACCCATTAATTTGCTGCATGAGTTATGGTTCCCTGCAGCACCTTTTGTTCACTGTCAAGGTTCTGCAACAATGACGAATGCAGCTACATTCAGCCCAAAACTCCAGAATTTGATATACTAAATCATTCTAGATATTAAATGTCTCAGCAATAAGCCTAGCAAATGAATTCCTCTGGAGCCTACACTTCTTGCTGTACATGAGGCAGAAGGGACTCCCCACATACTCCCCCATTGTTTCATGGAAAATTATGCAGTTTGATAGCATTGTCACTCCCAGGAAAGAAACCAGAATCCCAGGAAAATTCAGACAACTTCCAGTGGCTACTAAAAGAAGCTGCAAATCTGCCTGAATAACTGAGGCAGCAGAAGGCAGTTTGGGCCATTAGGAGCTCACCAGTTATTCCTATTTTAATAGCAGCAGCTGTACATACTTACAAAGTTTCCACTTACCTTAGTAAATAAACAGAAAAGACTGCTGCAATAGACAAACAGGGGAACACAGTCAGAATGCTTAAGCAGCAAGACACAGGCAGGTTCTCAGTCTTACTCTTATCAACCCCACGATTAATCTTTTTTTGTTTAAAATTATCTCCTTCCTCCAACCACAGCACACTGCAGTCACAAGAACTGAATAAATCTTATATCAACTAATTTGTAAAGAATAGATGACTTTTCAAAGGAATCCAAAGAGGGTGGAACAACTGCTACTTCATTTTTAATTTCTCAAAATCACCATCAAATATATCACAGTGGTTAACTCCAGAAAGATTTTGCAAGCTTCATAAACAATAGAGGTATTACCCATTATCACACAAGTACAAATTAGTTTGACCTTTCCAGCTTTCTCATACTAGGCTTCCTTTTTTCCACTTGACTAGAGAAAATATTGAGTCAATCCATGTTCTGCGCTCTTCATTCTCAGATGTACTTGACTAGTGCTTTTTTCCTCTACATCTGCAATTAGAAGACACTCATCAAACACTGAATTCATCCCAGTAATTCTTTGACTCAAACCAGTGAATTACTAGTGCTCCCTAGGAAAGACCCAGACTTATGCTCAGCATTGCTCCCTCTCTGCTTTTCCCACCTCTGCCTCCCCAGTAAAACAATATATGATATGTTCATTTAATATTCCTTGTAGGAAGCGTTGGCAAACAATGTGAATATATGGGCAGCAGAGATTGCAGAGGGAAGGATGCTCAGTGCCTTCCATCTAGCCTGCCCGACCTTCCAGCCCACAGGCCTTTCCCTGCCCAACAACTGATGCCTCCTTGACACCCGAAAATGGAGCTTGCAAAGCAGCCAGCAGATCTCTTTTGCCATGTGGATTTCTGGACTAACAACCAACTGTCTTTAACAGATATATGTACATGCCCAGAAAGCCTTCCTGCACAGCATCAAGTAAGAGAAGTGTGCACAGACAAACCATCCCATGTGCCATGCACCTTTCAGGTCAGCTTCCATGCGCAAATTGCACTCACTGCCTGTGGACACTGATTTCTGCAAAGTCTGAAATCATTCTTCATTAATAATTGGCATTTTCTATCAGCAAGTCTGACTGTGTGGGATCCAACAGAGGAATCCTCTTTTTCTCTTGATCATCTTGTGCTGGAACCAAAGGAGCTGGGGAGGAGCAAAGAGAGGGTAATGCTGAGCAAGCCACAAAAACCCTTACCTGTCAGCCAAAATGTAAGAAGACCTGCTGCATCAGGCTGTTTCAGTAAAGATGTATAACAGCGAGTGTAGCAGCAGTGGGGAAACCGAGGGGTAAACTGAGAAGCAGAACAGCTTTGTGGGTCAACAGAGAATCACGACACCAATAAAAGAAATGCGTTGAGGAGAAAAATGATGCATTTGTGTATTGGTTCCTCAGAAATAGGAATCCTGAGACAGTTACACTGTAGAAATTGTGAATAAGGTTGTAGATATAAAATTCAATATCTATCGAAAACCCTGCAAGCCAGCACTGGCTCTTTCCCCAGCCCATGTGGAAGGGTGCACTCCTGTAATTCCAGGGCTGGCTGCAGGCGCTCCCCTACTGTGTGCTGCTCTGGGCCGGAAGGGATGCGCTATGGGATGCCCCACTGGATGCCTGAGCACAAACCGGAGGCTGAAGTTGCTCCGGCAGCAGCCAGAGCAGTGCGGGTGATGCGGGTTGAGTGCTGCCACCCTGTGGGATCGTGTCACTCGTGTCTGTGCATTGTCACACTGCTGCGTACTCCTGATGCTCAACTGAACACCTGTATTTGGGAAATCACGGGAGGCTCCAGAGCTCAGGCAAGCAGCTTCCAAAGAAGCATAACACACTGAAACATGTTTGGAACATTAATTCAGGAGTTGGAAATGTTTATAAATATGATTCGGAACAAAGAGGTTACTGAATTCTGGCCAGAATAAGAACAAATACTATAATCCAAAATAATTAGCATGTCATAGGTAACAATCTGATGTATTTACATAATTTATATTACTCCTGTGTATCAAGGCCTGGATTGAAATCCTGTTTTGTACATTGTTAGGAGCTGATTCTGTTTGAAATTACTCTTCTGCTGTACATCATATTTCATTCATTTCTACTTCCAGCTATACACACACAACAGAGGGCATTATACATCTCCCTAATTGAACAATACAGATCAATTAAATATGAAAAGTCATTCTTGGACTAAAACCCTCTTAGGCAAATGTTCTGCTCTTATGCTGAAGTAACTCTTTTCAAAAAGCTAGGAGTTGAGTGCTGTTCAGAGGCGTTTTTTTTTCTTTCCAAAAGACTGGGAGACAAAGACCAAGAATATTCATCCATTCATTCATGATGAGAGGACACTGAGCTTTTGCCTCCATTTCAGAAGAGCAGGGTAGTAGTGATAAAAAAATCTTATTTGATGAAAGCTGTTCAGTGCTCCATGCACGAGACGAAGAACCCTCCTCTCTGCTCAGCGCTAAGCACGTCTTTCAAATGCCTCTCGTGGTTCACACCATTAACACAAACCACAGTGTTACCAAATAATATCATGGAAAAAGAAACATGAATCTATGCACCATTGCTAGCCCAACAACTACAGTTTCCTTGCACATATGCTATGTAAAACATTGGAGTCCCACTGAGCATCAAAGCAGATAAAGCACATCAGCCCAGCAATCAGTCCACATTTGGTGGTGTCAGAAACCAAGGTGGCCATGGTAGGCTAAGGTCCCCTGAAAGCAGCTCAGCACTGTGGCAATCAGCCAGGACGTTTGTTTTGCCATTGATTCACCAATACAAGTTCTTTGCTAATACACAACCTGTTCTAGAAAGGATTATTGACTTAACCTGGTACAAGTCTACAGCTAAGTTAACAGAAGAATGTGGCTCAGATATGAGCCTAGGTCTATCAGTCCCAGGAAGGGAAATCTGCCTGACAGCAACCTAGACAGCTTGAGGGCTTTCTCCAACCCCCAGGCCCACAGGTAGCAAGTGGCCTGTGACTACCTAAAGGCATAGAAGAACAGACCATGGCTCAGTCACAAGACAGGCATGGAGGAAAGTGGGATTAAACCCAGTGAAGGGCTTTGAGCAGAATTCATTTTTTTCTACTGATTGCTCATTAACAGAGCCCAGGAAGCGGGAGATCACCCAAACCACAGCTATGGATCAAACTGGAGAAAAGTCTCTGCTCAAGACTTTATAGCTACAGCTAGAAAGATACAAAAATGGGAGATCAGAACTATTAACACAGTGGCAGGGAGCAAGGAAAGAGGGTGAGCTGAATATCCTCAGCAATTCTGGGGACTGTCACAGATGGCTAGTTGGGTTTTCACACTCCTATTACTGGAAGCATAGAGATGGAAATGTACTTAATTGTTTGAGAATGACTTGTTTGTAAGTCTTCCCCGAATAAAACTGTTATCTGCATAAAAAGAGCTTAATAAACCATGCACTCACAGTTCTGTTAAAAAAAAAACACTAGGAGGTTATTGCAATTCAGTACTATTCAGATTAAATTACCATTTGTAATACAGGTTTTCCATTACAAATACCAAGTACGCTGTTTATTCCCTTTCTTAGTCTTCTAATTGACGAAAATGACCTGCTAAACCTTATGTAGATTGCATTTAAATGCCACATCTCTTCACTGGATAAACATTTTTATAAATAAATTATAAACACAGATTTTGTCTGAGGCTAAAACCTTATACTGATATAACTTACAGAAGAGTAACTCAATCTGGAGTTAGAAGGAGCTCAGGCCTAAATTGTCACCTGAACAGCTACCAAGTGCCAACGGCTCTTGGAAACTCTCTCAGGTCTTTCAGCTTTGGCCACATCCCCTTGGCCATTGCAGTCTCCCATGCTCCCCCAAACAGCCACCTCAGAAGGATGTTAACTCAGGAAATCCCAGGAGATGCAAGTGGTGACCAGGTCAGAAATTAAACTACTCTGTAGAATGACTGCAGGAGGTGAAGGGACACTGAAGGAGGAGTCCACTGGACCATGCTACTTTTGAACAAGGGATGCAAAGGAAGACGAACCATCATGGCAGGGAGTGCTGTCACATTGTCCTCCTGGGTTAAACAAAATCTGGAGAAAGCCAAGCTGAACAGTTGGTCTTTTAACCACATCTTGCTCTGCAAACAAGAATGGGCAAAGCGGGAAAGCCCATGTGAGATGGTTATTAACGATTGGGTCCACTGAGTCTCACTGAAGCCAGGTTCAAGACCTCTGGAAAAACAAAGAGAAGAGGTGCTGAAATACAATTATGATGCTTTTACTCTTCAGTATAATGCATCTTAGGAGAGCTTGGTACTGGATATATCAAAACTTTAATTCACTAACGAAGAGATTAGGCCATATCTGAGAGAGCTCCAGCAAACCTCCAAATTACAGAGCATCAACTGCTGATGAGGTGGAAGATACAGAAGAATTAATAGAAGAAACAAATACAGTAGAAACTTACTTTTGAAATCTAGACCTGTTGAAAAAAAAAAAATCCTGTAAAGGCGATTTTAATAATTTAATGGTTGTAGATTATCTTCTTGAATCCCCAAAACATTTTCTTGAAGTGGAATAATAATGCAGTGTCATCACTTACCTGCTGATACTGATATGTAATTGCATACCTGAGCAAAAATCCCAATTTACATTGCAGACTCAAAACTTGCTCCTTATGCTCTAGCTTCCTAAATTTGAATCGTGCATATGACAAAGTCAATATATTAACTGCTTTCAAAATATGTTGACCCTGTTGGTCCTCAGGGTTCAACTTTAATTGCTGGGTTAAATCACTGGAAAAACAAACAAACATCACCCACAAACCAACCAACAAATCTTTCTTCTTCTTGGTGTCCTGCTGAAACAGATTTTTATCCTGCAGATTAAGATAAAAAGTGCCTGCTTGTATCTAGGGAAAAGCAAAGAATGAAGTTATTTCCCAAGTACAATACATGCAGCACTGGAAACCCCTCTTTAGTGTAGAAAATACTGTTGTTTCAGTTCATGTGAGCCTCATTTATGCCAAGATGGCAAGCAGATTTGACACAGGAGTTTTTGCTTTAATATCGCCAGTTTTGGTGGATAATGCTAGGGGACAGGAAATAGTTGTGTACTCGCATGAAACAGTAAATCAGTTGGATGTCATCATTATATATTTGCTTTGCTAATGATAAAAAGAATGAATCACTACTGTCATGATATTCATATTTATATTTGAGTAACCACTGTAGCAGATAACAGTAAAGATGTGTGCAAGTTTAAATCTTGGCAGCAAGCCTAGATTAGAGTTTCGGAGCTGACATTTGTGGATTTGGTGTGATTCATGTTACTTTTCTGTGTTTGTGATTACCTTCCTGTCAGGGGCTGCACATCACTCACGCACCAAGAAGCAGGCTTCCAGTTTCTGCATGTGAAGGAAAATTCCCAACTGTTGCACCGAAACCCTCTTCAAATGGAGCCCCATCTTCCGAATAACAATGGAGCTGAACAAGGCACCAGCAAAAGGAGCATGTAAACAGCTTTTACAGGGACATTAATGGGTCATTTTAGGCCACAGATGGGAAGTATGGGAAGAAAACCCAGATTTGATCTAATCTAACATGGCTAAAAATAGACCTGTGATGATTTATGAACTTTCAAACGCAGCAGAGTATTTTTTTAAGCAACAGCATTTTCCCTGGCACCGCCTGCAGCCCAAGAACCGCATGCACAGCCTGACAGAGACACTGACAGGGTCCCTGACAGAGATCAGCCATGGGCAGCTGATACCTCCCCACCAGCCTTTACCAAACACAATTTGGAAAGGCCATGAGAGACAATTAAAAGGCAATGATTAAGCTATCATGTGGTTAATACCCTTCCTTCAACTTTGCCTTGTCTTTACATCTATTGTGGGTTTTGTTGGTTTTTTTTTTTTATCAAGTTAACTACACAGAACTGTCAGACAAAAGCCAACTCCCTAAACCAAGGGAAATAAGTCACCCAAAACGTCTACAAAATTATTCTGAAGTTTTGCACCTGGGGTAGAAGTTGTGCAGATGGCTTACACCCATTTTCTTAGCTGTTGTCCCCGATGAGGTAACACAGGAGCATATTTTAAATTAAAAAAAAAGTTTAAACCAGTAAATACAGAGACCTAGATATCAACAAGAAACAGTTTCATGCATGAGGAGGTGCAAGTTTGGGAACCAATGTGGGGTCTCTTGCCAGCTGTCTTGCAATGCTGCTATTTTACCCTGGAGTAAACATTCCTCAGCTGACCTAAAACACAGCACTTGGGAGACAAGCAATGAAGGGGTAACACTGGAAATACAATGAAGGCGACCCCACGGAAGGATAGCTGTGGTCTCAGAGACCACCCACCCAAAGAGGGCTTGTGCCACACTGTGACCAAAGGCATCCTTGTGACCGAGGGAAGGGACCTCACTGCCAGTCACACCCTTTCATCACCCAGAGCACAGTGAGGGCACACTTGCCCCTCATCAGTCGTCCAGGGTAACCTCAGGAGAGAGGCTAAAAAGCTCCAGACACCACCTTTAAGGCATGTAAAGTTAGGGTTTGAAGGCAGTATCAGAGAATCATGTTTACTGTTTACATGCCATGGGAGAAGTGAGGCTTCTGGCAAAAGTAAGCTTTTTTTTCTGCTGTCATCAGATTCAAAGCATGTATTTTGTCATCCTATAGAACAGCACAAGGTTAGAATTCCAGGAACACTTCATGGGCTATGAGAGAGCTCAACTCCACTGCAGAGATAAGGACTGGAAAATATCCAAGTCGCCAGAGTTTTGCCAGGATCATTCAACTCCAACTACCTGCGGGTGCACCCCATTCTACCCCAGTCCTCCCCATCCAAGCACTGCCTCCAGGCAAGCTAAAGCATGGGTACATGGGGCAGGATACCCCCCGCCCCAAGCCTCCAAGTAGACAGACACAGATACATACAAATAAAAGGTTCTGGTGTGTCTTCCTGCAAAGGGTTAGTTCACTTGATGGGATGTGATGAAATACCTCTTGAAACCAAGCAAAATCTTGTCAGGTGCATTCCGCTCTGCCCAGAGTTCAGCAGAGGAGGGAGAGGTTGCTGCACACCAGCAGAAGCCATTGTCTAAAGCAGACTGCTTTGGGAAAATTAGCAGTGTGCACACCTCTAAAGGAGGCTGTACAGCAAGTAAAAGAGGGATTAGCCATGTAAACTAAGTCCTTTTGGTATTAGATTAAAGAGGGGAGGTGACTTTGAGGGATTATTCAAGAGCCATTTAAGCAGTTTTCAGGGACTTAGAAACGCAGGGTAAAAATGCAAGCTCCCAGGTCCAGAAAAGAAGAAAAAACAGTGTCCTGTCCGGGAAAGCAGGAGAAAAGGCTTCTGGAGGGTCCCAAGTGCAGGGCCCCATCATCCCGCTTCCCATGCCGGGGACTGGCCATCGTGACCCACGACAGCAGCGTGAGGAGCTGGTAGGGAGCTGGTAGCACGCAAGAGAACCGAGAGAAGAGGCTTCGTGAGCTGCGGTGCTGCTGGGACCTGCCACGGGCCGTGGCATCTCCACAGCGGCTGTGCTGGGAGTGAGTGCGGTAGAAATCCTGTGTCAGAAAGGATCTTAGGAGTAGCGTGACCATTCGCCTAGGAAGCTTACACGAGTCCCTGCTCTCATCCAAATGATTTATCGGCTAGAATGCAGGTCCTAAACTGAGCCACGTAAACAGGAGGATGTGCAAGCACAAACATAAAAACTGACTTCTCTCTATAGCCAAATGTTCCCGTTCTTCCCTGCACCTCAGGGTGCCTAATCAACATGCTGGCTCTTAATCCTTTGCCCACATTAATCCAGCAAGGGAAAATTAATACGCTGCTGCAAGACATTAGACTGTTTTATCGAACCTTCCTTGCAAAAAAAATCCCCGCTTTTGATTAGTCTAAAACGTGATGGATAATTAGTATGTAAGATACAAACTATTTCCACTTGTTATGCAAGCTGCATAGTTTAATTTGTAGTTTAGAGAGCGAGTCACTCTTGTCTGGGATAAATAAAACAACATGCTGCATTATGTTGCTCACGACACGGAAGCAACATCAGCCTCGGGAAAGCAAAAGAAGCTAAAACTCGAGCGAGCAACGCCGGTTAGATCAAGCAAAAAGTTATGCATGCATTTCTGCCAGCTTGCGAGGGAGCATCCCCTCTGCCAGAGACACGCACACACACACCACACACAGCCTCATCCCCGCGCTCTGCTCCGCGGTTCCTCTCCCCGTTCCCGGAGTGCAGCACCGGCCCCCCG
>NW_009921977.1:0-216 GCF_000696875.1 Nestor notabilis
GTCCGAGGCGCCTGGAGGTTCCCCGGCCCCCCTCCATCGAGGAGTTCACCATCGTGAAGCCCATCAGCCGCGGCGCCTTCGGGAAGGTGTACCTGGGCCGCAAGGCGGGGAGGCTCTATGCCGTGAAGGTGAGGGGCCGCGCGAGCCAGGGGCGCCTTCCCGTCCCTCGCCGCCCTTGGGGCTCTCTTACTGCTTCCTCGATGCCTGGTGTCGCGG
>NW_009921977.1:323-10145 GCF_000696875.1 Nestor notabilis
GAGCTGCCGCTGTTTCGGCAGGAGCCCTGTGTCTGGGAGATGGGCTGTGGGCATGGCTGTGTTTAGCTTTCTCCTCACAGTCGTATTCGCCTGGAGGCTTTGGGTAGGAGGCACCTGATAAGAGCCACAGCTGCTTTCAGGAGTACCTTAACTGTCGAGGAAGCTACGCTAAAAGCCTTCCAAAGTGTCACTGCGCTATTCACTTCTCGCTTGTGAATACTTACCAGAATAGAAAACACGCAGTTGTCGTGCCACAGGGAGGGCGTTCTCGCATTTGTTCATGAGTGAAAAGTCTGCCTCTGACGTGTATAAAGAAAGCAAATTATTAAAAGAATTTTTGCGAAGTACACACTTTAAAACCCTTATGTTTTCTACGTTGATAAGCAAAGGATTAAAAGCGAGGCTTGTTAGTAGTAAAAACTTTGCTGATGGTTTGTTTGAGCTTGACTTCGCAGTAAAAAGGATTATAACCAGCTGCGTAGATACACAAAGAAAAGGAAAAGTAAAACCAGTCATGCAAAGTAGACATTGCTTTTCAGAGCTGTGTATGTCTATTCACATGATTTTTATTATAAACCTTTTAAGGTGAAAGCTTATTTCTAAGTCCCTTAGCACAATTGTAGTGAAGTTTATGGGCTGTTCATAGCTACAACATTTAACATATGCTACATATTTGTAGAGTTAAGGTCAACACTTATTAAAAGTGTAGTTCTATGTGTTCTGTGTATATCTTGGAATATCTTTTTTTTTTTTTTTGTATCAATTGTGATAATAGTAATGTAGTAGTGGAAACCGATTTCCTACAGATTAGGTGCTGCATATAGAGTGGTTCGATTGCATTACTTCAATATCTCAGACAAGTTTATTGGAAGTTTTGTGGCCTAAAGGCTTTTGTGTAAATCCTTTATTGTTATTGCAGTGAGATTTATGGATTATTCAATCTACAGAACTTAATATGTGCTGGATGTTTTTTACAATTAAGGTCAACGCTTAGGTTGATGGTATCAAATTACATTTCTTATGTCTTGCTATTTTTAAAGGTTACCAAATTCTGTTATTGAATGCCAGTGGTAGCTGTAGATTCAACTTCTCAGTTACATTGCATAAAAAAATGGATGAATTAGACTTGCTTTAATATCAGGGTGTATGCAATGCTTGCCTAAATACCCATCAGCTGTGTTTTTATGCATCTTCTGCTCAAGATTAATACTGAGTGGGCATCAACATAGACAAATACAGGAATTAGGTTTTAAATCAGAGTTAAGCTTGTTATTTCTTCATTGCAAGTTGCATGTCTTTGAGGCTTCTACCCAAGGAAACAAGTATTTGTTGGGTGACTTGATTGTAAATTGAAATTAAGCAAAAATTCATTGCTTTCTCAGAAGTTAAGATTTGGAGACTGAAATAGTTGCAGTCTTGCACTTGAGGGTGCCAAGATAGAATGGCTTACTGCTGCACTCTGCTTTTCAATCCTCAGAACATACATCTCAGCCTCTGAAGAGCTGGAAAGACTTTGTCAGCAAGTGCATATCTAAGTATTGAACCAGCCTTCCTGGTTCTGAATTGTGTACTGTGCATAAGAGGATTAACTCAGGGCAGCTTAATTTCACATACAGCCTAAACACTCATTTTCGAGTGTGTGCAATTGCAGTAAATCTTGGTAGTGTGATTTCCATTCAGGAGTGAATTAGGAGGAGAGCAATGAAAAAGGGTTTTTAATAACCTGTGATTTTAAAATTCTGTCTGGATATGAAGTTATAACTATTTTATATGTATATATGCATGCAAGGTAGGAGATATGTGAATTGACTAAAGAACTGTGTGTTGAGCAAATAAAAGAATGCTTATGTATTTGATTCTGGTTTGTTTTTCAGGTGATGAAAAAAGCAGATATGATCAACAAAAACATGGTTCACCAGGTCCAGGCAGAGAGGGATGCATTGGCACTCAGTAAAAGTCCTTTCGTTGTGCACTTATACTACTCACTTCAGTCAGCTAATAACGTCTATCTAGTGAGTAAATAAATGGCTTTGGTGTTTTATGATAGCATTGAAAATGGAGTGCAGAGCTTCATTCATGTTGGAAAACTATTTTCATGATAGTAAAAGTGACCAGGGAATGGACTTGCTTTCTTTCTTGCAATGGTTGAACAAGTAAAATATTTCTCTTCCCTTGGTACCTTTTGAAACCTTTCCACCTTTTTTCCCTTCTTTATAGGAAAGTCTTTTCTAATAACTGATCTGAGGAATATGTAGAAATCTTAGGGAAAACAAAACAAGAAGCCATTATATTCAAGTAGAATCCAAGTAACTGAAAAATACCCTGTGGCTCACTTAAAGGAAATCTTTTATACTTGTTGCCTGTGATCAAAATTCATGATGGTGGTTGGCCTAGATGACAAGAGGATAACTGAGTGGTAAAACTAAATGCTAGTCTACATGGAGTGGAGTACAGAGGGCTTGAACATGATTTTATATGCTGCCTCCACATAAAAATAGCATTGATTAAGACTGTCTATAAGGATCTACCATATTGTCTCCTTTGCTGTAAGGACAGACAGTGAAGAGCTTGATTAAATTGAGACGAGGTTACTATGCACTCCTACAATGCATTTTGGGTGTAAATGAAGGTTTATTTTCCTGGAATCTCTGTTTAACTGCTGTGTAGAGTAGAGGAGTTCAGGGTGAAGGATTTTAAAAGTTATATGTATGGAATAGTATTGTATGTTTGAATCTAAGTGCTGGTGAGATTGCTTGACAAAAAAGCCCATAAACTCATTCGTATTGAAAAGTGAGCCTCTGAAACCTGATGACTTTTCTTTTATATTGGCTATGATATGAGCCATAATAATGTGTGGATTTGATTAATTTTTTTGTGTGTATTTTTTTTAAACAGTTTTTTGTGTCTTAAATACTGTTATACATTCCTGGAAGTTTGCATTTATTTCACAAGGCTCAGGTCTGAATTTGATATTGTACATAAATACTTGCAAAATAAAATCAATGAGATACCTGTTCTATACAAATCAAGTCACCAGTGGTATTTGGCTTCAGGCCTTGAGTTTCTCAGAAGCGCTCTGTAATTTATTTCGTGTAGTACAGAAGTCTTTCAGAAATTAATAAAAGGCTGAGCTGACTACAGGAGTATATTTGAGAGCTGACTATTAAAAGTAGGCTAGGCAAATAAAATCAGCAAATAGTTCTATTAAAAGTAAAACATTTCATGTCCTCTATAATCTGAAGTTCGAATTTTATCCAAGTGAAAAGAATTGTGTGGGAAATGAAGTTTGCACAAGGAAGCTGCTCTTGGTTTCTGCTCTTTGAAGTTATGTTTTCCTAGGGGTGAAAGATATCTTATATTTGCAAATTTTAAATGTGTTTTAAAATGTTAAATTCAAAACATTTGGATGGCAGGTGATGGAGTACCTTATTGGTGGAGATGTCAAATCTCTTCTCCATATTTATGGATATTTTGATGAAGAAATGGCTGTTAAGTATATTTCTGAAGCAGCATTGGCTCTTGATTATCTTCACAGGCATGGGATAATCCACAGGTAAAACCTACTTTATTTCCCACCCTCTCCCCCCAGATAAGCTTCTGATAATCTGAGTTTTTAATTTTTCCCTCAAACATATAACCAATCACCATTT
The DNA here is from genome assembly GCF_000696875.1 of Nestor notabilis. NCBI lineage: Eukaryota > Metazoa > Chordata > Aves > Psittaciformes > Psittacidae > Nestor > Nestor notabilis. The sequence goes on from NW_009921977.1 coordinate 3,974, forward strand.
TGTAGTAACAGCTGACTCATTTGCTAGAGCTTCTGAAAGCTCTTTTTGCATGTGTACACTGCAGCAGTGTCATGAAACAATTAAAATACAATCTTTTCATATATGTTAACCAGACAAACATACACTGCTTTCCCCTGCCTGCATGTTCTTCCCCCAGTACAGAGGTCTATAAGTAGCTGTGCTGCCTTCTAGGTCCCCTCCCCCTTTTAAATAATTGTTAGTTCTGGAACCCTCTGTAACTGTAAGACAAAGGGACATTGACTACTCTAATGCGTCCCAGTAGTGAGAATTCTTTACTGCATTCAGTAGTGCCACAGAGAGCACACATGAAAATATTTACTAGAGGCTTGCTTGTCATATGTAGGAACTACACATTAGTAAATGTTGTGATATTGGTACTCACAAAAAACACTTAAACCTGCTGAAACACAAAAAACCTCATGACACGCACGGTCATTTTACAAGCTGGGATGTTTGTGCAATATTTAGTGCTAGAAATATTTGTTTTGGAGCATTCCTCCAGTGGGGAATCTTCTGTTGGCTACGAGATGTTACTGAAAAAGACCAGCTGTAACCAATGGTTTGTATTGGTTGTTTTTGGTTTGGTAACTTTCTCAATATTGCTCAGTTGTCTTTTTGCTGACTTGAACTATGCTTATGTCTTCAGGGATCTGAAGCCAGACAATATGCTCATTTCTAATCAGGGCCATATAAAGTTGACAGACTTTGGGCTTTCCAGAGTTACTCTGAATAGAGGTAAGGTTTGTCTGTATCCTTTTGGTTGTATTAGAATGTGTTTTTGTGTTGTGTTCCCATTTTCTTGAATGCTTTACATCCCCGTAGAGGGCAGTTTTCAATTAAATAAGCCCAAATGTTGCCCTAATACCGGTTTTCTAGTAGGTAAGTAGTAATAAGGTCCATGCTATAAAGAGTCTCCTCTATGCCTTGCACTTCAGAAGTTAAATATTTGTTCTTTGGGACAAGGGTATATGAAATATGATCTAGAACCATTTCCCTTGAGGGGTATGGATTTCGAAGTTTTCTATTAAGTCCACTAAGAGAATTCAATGTGTGAATGAATAATTCTGGCTTTTTCTATGTGTTCTTCTGGCTATTTCTGTCCTTGTATATATTTTTTTTAAACCTGAACCTTCCTTACAGTGAGAGACAGGGGGAGGTGGTGAGTCTGTAACAGAAGATTATAAATCAGTGCTTTAGCATATGAACATACTGTTTTCAAGTAGCAAAAAATATAGCTGAATAGCTGCAGGTCTTAAGGTGAATAGGCAGCTCCTGAACTAGTTAGCATCTCCAATCCTCACCTGCTGCATAAGTCAAGCTAATGCCACACAGCACCAGTCCTTTTGGTTTTTTTTTTGTTTGTTTGTTTGTTTTTGTTTTGTTTGTTTGTTTGTTTTCCCCAAGGCAGTTGCTGGTGGGTTAAAAAAAAATAAATCAGTTGTCTATGGAGTTCAATTCATGCTTTTAGGAGTATAGAGGAAAATCTGAAGTATAGTGTATTTTCAATAATTTACTGCTTTAATTGATAAATTCTAATGGGACATACTGTGTTTAGCTGAACATGTAAACTATAAGTTTACTTACCTTTAGTGAGCAAAAAATGGCATCTAAGGTTAAACTTTCACTTACGGAAAATTTGCCTGGAGCTTTGTTGAGATTTCTTTGGGAGAGAAGGCATGCTTTGAATTAAATTTGCCATCTTAGCCCACAGGCAATAGGCCAATTGCTACCTAAAAACCAAAGCTGTTATCAAGTTAGAATATGTAACACTTCCAACATGGTATGTTGGAAAGGAAATTGGACTTTAACAGTTTCTGTATTTATAAATAGTTTTATGATATTCAAGACAAGCTGTTTCTTCCTATATAAGTATGTATGGGTATGCCTTCACTTGGGTTTGGTGGCTTCTTTTGTATACTTGTTCAGTATGCGACTAAATCTTTTTTCCCCCCCTCTTAGTAAAACTTAAGTAAATACCTGCAAACTTTTTTATTTAATAGCAAAAGGAGAACCTGACCCGCTTTGTATCTTTTTCTGTTTGTAGAGATAAATATGATAGATATCCTTACTACACCATCAATGGCAAAGCCAAAACAAGACTACTCACGTACTCCAGGACAGTTGTTGTCTCTCATCAGTTCTCTGGGTTTTGTAAGTAATTTTCATCATCTTTAAGTACTTCATTCTTTTGGCTTGCTTACTATTTTAAGTGTAATAATAAGAGTGATAAGGCTATACTTGCATCCCTTCTACCAGCTGGTAGAAGGACTTGGTTTCAGTACTTTGAAGTTCCAACATGATTACCTTGGACTATGTTTCAAACTGCCATCAGTTGTGCTTCAAAAAAATTGCTAAATGGGCATGGCTAAACTCCAATGCAAGCATAATAAAGAGTGTGTGTGGTTACACTCTCAATCTTGGATGTTTTGTTCAGACTTCATTAACTTGTAACTATGCTTCTTCCTGCTTGATAGTATACTCCTGTTGGAATGAAAATGCCAGACTACAAGTCAAATCAATCATCTGAGAGTCTGCTTGGAATGGTTTCACCCTTACCTATGGTCCAAAAGGAAGAAACTCCTCTTTCAACTAAATTATTCAAAACGAGTGAGTATATTGCACCCTGTACTGAATAATGTCTGGCTATAAGGTTGCAGTCTTTGAATTTTATGGGAGTAGCTTGGACCCACTTGATAAAAGGTGTACTTTTGTCAGTGTCTTGCTGTGTACTGTTCCTCTAGTACTTAAGGTCTGATGTGTTTTTACCTACACTACTTATGTCATATTCTGATTTTTTTTTCAAATGCACAACTACTGAATTCAAAATGACCCTTTAAGATTTTACAGAAATAGTGTAAGTTCTTGGCATTCTTTGATAGAAAATGATTTAATATAGTAATATGTGCTTTCATTTAAGTTGTCTTATCTTGCTGCTTCCTCATTTCTAACCTGAAATGAGGAAGAAGGCTACCATGGCAGTAATGTTCATATTTCTTTTAAGTTCTTGGCAAGTCCTTGCTTCAAAAAATGAGTGAATTGACTATGCAGGAAAGATGAGAGAAATGAATGTCATGCGTGGTTTTCCATAACTTCCTTCAGTATGAAAACTTGACATACTGTGAAGCTGGTTAATATTTGTTGCCTATTTGTATCAATGTTTGATTTTTTTTTTTTTTTTTTCCTTCCCCGTCTCAAGATCTTGATACTTCTCCCTTAACTCCTGTGATGCCAGTGAGAAGTTTAACTCCTACTCTACTTCAGTCAAGAAGAAGGTTTGATACCTTCAGTGCTAGTAGTCAATCCCAAAAATACCTGTCTGGTATGGAATCAGAATGCTGCAGCAGCCCCAGGTGGGAGAAAGATGTAGAGGTCAGGACTGTTTTATCTTCCCGCTATACATTAAAACTAGCTTGTACTTTTATGTGCACTGCTGCAGATTTCCTCTACTTACTTCCACCAGTTATTTCAGGTGTAGAGAAGCCTTCCTATAGCAGGAGCAGGGGTTGTAATCCTTGCTGAGTAGGAGTTTTGGATAAAACTAGTATTATTTTTTCTTCAAACCAATAGTAGTCCTGTGCAATGTAACACAAAAAGCAAATGCCATTTAGCCTGCAGCAAAGGCTTCTGCTGGACAGCACTGGCTTAGCCCTACTCTTCATAAGGTGGGCAATGCTGGGAGCACTGGCTCTTTGGAAGCTGACCGTATCCCTATAGTTGTATTAGCTCAGCATGCAGACAAAAAAAATTCTTTAAAAGGCAGAACTTGGGGAAAATAATATACTTCAAACTTCTGCTAGCTGTTAAAAATGGGAAGAGCTTAAGGTTTATATTACTGGAAGGTTTGTATCAATTATTCAAACACCAGTAGTTATAGCTGGTGTTCTATAGAAAATACTTTCTCCTAGTTTAAACTGTTAATGAAATTCAGTACAAATATAGACCTAAAAGAAAATGCTACTGTGATATTTAGTCTTTTGCACAATTCCTATTTAGATCACGCACAAAACCTTATGTTTAAAATCATTTATTACTTTATTATAGCTGTCCATTTCTCAAGGCCACGTTTTCCGTATCGCGTTACCAAAGTTGTAGTAATATCAGGATTTCCTTTTGTCATCTCTGAAGTATAAGCCATAGGGTAGTATGATGGGGTTCTTTGGTTTGGGGGTTCTTGGAAACTGGGAACTTCTGTAGCTTAACTTCTTAACATAAAATCAGAAATGCAACTTTACTATATTTCTTCCTTAAGCATTTAAAAATACTGCATTTTCTATTATATTCTAGCAAGCTTATGTTCTTAAAGTGAAATTATCCCTAATCTAGTTTTGAATTTTTGAATGTATTATGTTATGTTTGTCACTATTAGTGTTTATAGAGGATAAGTGATGCTTGGCAATTTGCAATTTTTAATGGAAGTGGAGTTGAGGTATTTTAAGACACATTTCTATAATGCTGTAACCCTATTTTTCTTGATACTCAATTTAATCTGCTTGTTTGCAGCAAAGTGAAGATGAACTATGTTCTACAACAGGCAAACCAAGTAACAGTGGGTCAGCTCTCCCTTCAAATGTAGAATTACCGAACAGCAAAGGTCTTAATGTTTTAAAGACAAAAGAACTGGAGTCTGCCATTTCTCCCATCAGCAGCAATGACTCTTGCAGTCAGCAGAAGTTGGGAAGCGAACATTCTGATATAACGGATACTCCTGTGACCACATTAGATATGAGAGGCATAGTCAGAAAATGTCTTTCTGAAAACAAGATTTGGGAAGAAAAGCTCTTTGTAAGTAAAAGAGAGAGGACTAATGAAACAGCAGCAACTTCCTATCAACAACAGTCACCTTCAAGGCAGAATGAGCCTGTCAAGCCTATCGAAGAAGAGGAGATTTTTGAAAAGCCAGGTGTAAAAAGAAGCTTTGAATTAGTTGACACTAGTCCTTCTCAGGAACTTAACTATGTTAAAAAAAGCAATGCAGAATATAAACGTGGCTGTCAGATCATAGAATTTCCGGCAAATAAAAGGACAGGTTTGACAACAGAAATCCAATCCTTAATGCTTTGTGATGATGGATGCCTACTGGACACCTGCAAAAGCAAGGAAGAAATTAAGAGTCTTATTGGTAACCAGCAAACAGCAGAAAGTTCGCTTATTCCATTTATAGCCAAAAATCTTATGTATGATCTGGATGCAGACTATGAAAAGGATGACAAAAAGGAGTATATGAACTCAAGTTTTTTAGGCACTGATGATGAAAAACCTTCAGGAATCCTCAGTGCAGATTCTGACTTGTCATTTCCTGAAATGTCTGTTACAGAAAACCATTTACAAAAGCAGCTTTTAGATTTGGACAAAAGTGTTAAAGACCTTTCCTTTGAGGAACCAAAAGCAGAAGGCATGCTAGCAGCATCGCTAGAGTCCCAAGATGCCACACAAAATGGAGAGGAAGCACATGCTGTCCAGGAATGCAAGCTGTTACATGATGAAAAGGATAATGACCAAAAACACACGAAAGAAACTCACCTTGACACAGTATCTTCTCCTTCAGAAAAGATGATGGAAGCACTGAATATCTTCAAAAAAAATGCTGTTGTTTTTCGAAGTTACAATAGTCCAATTAATATATCCAATGTATCTGAGCCATGTAGCATGGCTTCTTTAGATATAATGGATATTTCACCTGCTTGTAGTGGCTCTTACCCGACAGCTATTACTCCATTACAGAAAGGAAGGCCGTACCGAGTCTATCAGGTATGTAAAGAGACATTTAGAGACTTTGTGTGCATTAGGCATTAGTGATCTGAAATTTTCAGTTGCTAATTTAGGGAAAATTGTAGCAGTTTGAGGTAGTCTGTCACAGTGACCTTTGTGGACAGGCTTTCACTTGCTGCACTTGTGTGGACAAAATTACAGTTATTGCTAAGCTCTTAAAGAAATTACATGTCCACTGGTTTGCTTCTGGCTCAGCAAGCATTGTCTGTCCACCTCTCGGAGATATCCTTTACTTTTACAGTGTACCAGTAGAGAAAGCGTGGGCTATTTTGTCTCATCTTACTTTTAGGGCAGTGTTGTATTTTCTGTGAGTAGTTATATGTCTCCTGATGTGATGGGAAGGCTTTGATTTGTTTGTTTGTTTATTTTCAATCCTGCATTC
>NW_009921977.1:10159-28624 GCF_000696875.1 Nestor notabilis
AAAAAAAAAATTATGTGGCTTTTTTTCTTTTTTTTTTTTTTTTTTTTTTTTTTTTGTTTATCCTCTTAAAAGTGATGTAATATGTACTGCCAAGTACCAATTGCAAGCTTATTATGAAGATTAATGTAAAAAGCTGCTGTGGACTTGACACTGGAGGATGAATTTACACAAATTTTCCTAAAGAGTAGGCATCCTAACTTTTTATGCTTGAAGACAGTTGAGAGAAAGAAACGGAAATGCATTTCACATTTTTCAGGGAATGTACATTGTGATATGTGTTTGACTTTAAGTTACTGACTTTGATTATCAACTGTTACACCCATTACTAAACCTGGAGATGGGAGTTTCTCGGCTGTTTTTGACTGACATCAGAAGTCTTTGTTGCCTCTTTTAAGACACCTCATCAGGGAGATGCTGGCACACCATACAGGACTCCAAAGAGCGTAAGAAGAGGAGCTGCACCAGTAGAAGGTGAACGCATCCTGGGAACCCCAGACTACCTGGCACCTGAGCTGCTTTTGACAAAGCCTCATGGTAAGTCAAACCATAGAGGTTCTAAATACTAGTTAAGGTGACATATTTACATTTCTTTATGTCTCTAGAGCTCTAAACTCTTTAATGAGACTGTAAGTTCTTTAAAAATACCTAGTGCTCAGCTTTGACCAACATGCATGGCTGTGTTTGTTCAGCTGCTCCTTCTCCTTCCTTATTTCACATCTCCAAAGGTTTTGACTGTCTTGTATAGTCTGCCATTAATGCATTGGAAGCTGGGCTTAGGCGGCATGGGACTTGTGGTTGGTCATCCTGAGTCCTTAAAGATTCTTTGGGGTGGGGCAGGAGGAACTTAGTGAAATTTAGTATGAAAGCATTAAGCCTTTGTTTATTAGTGTTATGCATATCCAGACAAGCTTATAAAGTTGCATCTGAATCAGTTACTAAGTTGAGTGACTAAAGATAACACTTACGATTTTGGCAGGATCTTTCTTTTGTACAAGTGGACAGTAGCAGCCATCAATTTCATTTTATTTTTCCAAAATACAGTAATAAAATAGGAGAACTTTGAAGTCCATAGATTTCTTTGGCTCAAATACTGAGATCAGCAAAAAATCTGAAGTATTTTGCTGCTAACTTGCAAGAACCATTAACAAAATAACTGCAATGTATCCCCGATACATTTGTTGTATTTATAATTACATTTTATTTCTATATCAAAAGGATAATTCTATTTTGTAGAGCTGATAGTCTTAGGAAAATTGTGTGAAACCTTCATTGAGAAATAATACCTGTGGAACAATAAAATTCTACTGTATGCAGCTAATATACATTAACTAAAACTGTGTGAAGTGACTTAACTGTAATGACTAAAGTTACTAGACATATGTAGTTGTTATTTAGCATTTCCATTTAGGAATCCTGGTTATTTGGCTGGTATTAAAACAGGATAATAGTTTGGAAATATAATTAATGCTACTTAGACAATGTGAAAATTAATTGCAGGATGACATCTCTGCAATTATTGAGTGTCTGCAGGACTTCAGTGATAACTTGCAAAGAGTCTGGGGTTTATGTCAGGAAATGACAAATCTCCCATTACCTTCAGTGAAGCCAGGGTTTTCTGGCTTCAGAACTCAAAACTTTCACTCACTAAATATTTCTGGTGTTGCTGATTTACTTGTAAGATGTGGTTATAATCCTCAACTATAGTCATGTTACAAAGCTATATTATTTCTGTTTCTAACTTATATTTAGCATTGCCATCTTTCATTATTGTTGAGTTACTACCTTAAGAAAAAAGTGCGTTCCTATGCCTTCACAGAATCATGCCTGATACTTGATGCTTGTGTGAGGTTTGTTGTGCAATAATTGTAATGTTCTTGCTTCATTGTCTTTTTGTATGCAGGGACTCTGATCTCTGGTGAGTTTGCTATATACTGTACAGAAACAGTGTTCAGCATAACTGAACAGTCAAAGTAAAACTAGATCACAATTTCAAAGAAACTTGGTTGAGTGAACAACATTTCTATGTAGAAGGAAATGCCCAATATGCACTCCGCATAAGAATCTGTGGTGTTTCCATAAAACATGCAGGAAACATCAGTGTCGCTATGACTAGGCCATCAGAAATGGCAGTCATAAGTCTGTACTTCAGGAGTAAAGTCAGCATTCTTAAAGACATTGTGTAACAGGAAATAAACCAGAGACACCTTTTTTTTTTTTTTCACTTCTTTCTTTCACTTTATTCAATCAGTCTGATTTGTGTATGGCTAAAAAAAGGCTCAGATACTGAAGACTGTTTCTTGCTTCAAATATTGATAGACTTGGTTTAGTAGGGATATGTAGTAGGGAGTTAGTCTAATCTCTGGTTAACCTTTGGGTGTGAAAAATTGCTAGTGACACCCATGTTACTACATTGTCCAGAGTTGTGATCTTGCTAGACTTTGACTGAAGCTGAGAGTATTTTTATCTGAACATCCAAGTACCTCTAACAGTGGATGTGATCTCGTAGCTTTGATATGCTTATAGCTTGGTGGGGCACTTACTGCTGTTAAAACTTGCTGAAAGTGTGCTAGATTACTACTTATACATCTCAGTTTTCAGCATTTCTAAACTTAGTTGATAGCCCTTTTGAAATGGCTCAGAACATTTGCTTTCTTAACATGGAGCTGTCTTAATTTTTTATATGCCAAAAACAAAGCCAAGAAAAATAGCACTTATCTTGAAAAGATATTTCTTTTGCAGCAAGTGTGGCATCTATTCTTTATACAGTGGAGTGGGCATGGCTTGAAGATGCAGAAAGCTTAGAATGCATGCAGTGGTGTCTGGGATTGCTTTGCCTGCTTGTTTTAAGTAGGCTAGTAAGATGGGTTTGGAAAGAAAAAAAAACTGGAATGAGAACCAAAATTACTTAGTAAGAGAAGAGATAGCTAGTGATTGTGTTGCCCTCATCAACTTTAACGTAAAGTAATTCCAGCTTCTTGAATGTGGCTCATCTCTGCAAGCTGTCTTCAATAGTTTGACATAGACTAATAAAAATGAAGTTCAATAGTTAGAATTCTTGGAGTCCTCCCAAATTACCGAGAGAAGGATATGGGTTATGACATGGAGCACTGCTTCAGGCTCTATAGCAGTTGTTAAAGGCAGCTGTTTCTCATCACAAAACAATCTCTTGGAGAAGTCTGCTCCTGGGCTCCCTGTGATGGGAATTGATTATTAGATTGTTTTTAAAACCCCTCTTGCTTTTATCAGTAAACCCTGGTATTATCTATAATGAACTAAGGAGCAAACTAGCTTTAAAAAGCCCTTTAGATTTTTAATTTTTCTGCATGATTAAGTACAACTATTTTGTCTTCATTCAAAAAAATAATTTCAGGATTTAAACACTTAAGTTTCTATCAAGACTAAGCTCCAAAGCTTTGCAAATATCATTTGTGTTAGTGTAATGACCTGGATTTCTCTTATCAGGTTCTGCTGTAGACTGGTGGGCCCTTGGAGTTTGTCTGTTTGAGTTTCTAACTGGAATTCCACCTTTTAACGATGAAACACCAACACAAGTCTTCCAAAATATTTTGAAGAGAGGTAATCTGTCTCAGGAGTCAGCGGAAAGTATGTGTGTCCAGCATTTGGTTTATGGCTTGAGTTGCCATTTCATCTGCATCTTTGTCTGTAGATATTCCCTGGCCTGAGGGTGAAGAAAAGCTGTCTGATAACGCCCAAAATGCAATAGATATTCTTCTAACAATTGACAGTACTAAGAGAGCTGGACTGAAGGGTTAGTATTAAAATTCTCTTGTGTTCCTTACAATTAGTAAAAACTGTCGAAGTGGTGATGTCCTCCTCCTGAAATTTAGACTAAAGCTTGAATGCCACTTTGGGTACTATGTATAGTGCCAGAACACTTAATTTGTGGTATTTTCAGTTTTTTTGTGGAGATTTGCCCTCTTGAAGAAGGAAATTTTGGGGGTGGAGTGTTCTGGGGGTGTTCTTGTTTTGTTTTTTGTTTTATTTTTATTGAACTCTTGATTTGCTCTAAATGCTGTTTTGCTGTGGGTGTTTGGTGTTTGATATCTCATGTACCAAAGTTTACTCTTGCCTAACTCAGTATTGGTGATTTTTGTCCTGACTGATTTTGGGGGCCTTTATTAAAAGCCTGTAATCTGTGAGAGAAGCCTCCTGCAAACACTAATTCAAAGGAGGTTTTTCTTAGGAGTTGGCCTGTCTTTGCTGAATGTACAGGAACAGTTAGATACTATATACTATACAAAGTCTATATAATGTTTTTCCCTTGTAGAAGCTCTTAAATGTTTGCTGTTCTAACAGTGACTATATTTTAAAAAATGACATGAAAGAAGAAGCTTACAGTGAGAAGTTTTCAAAAAGGTAGAAGAAATCTTGAGAAAGCTACCTTAGAGATCACTAGAGAAGGAAATGATTACGGAAATGCTTACTCATAAAGAGACTAAAGGCTAGAAACTAAAACCAGGCCAAATCAAATCAGAGAAGGCACACAGATATAAATGAAGATCATGATGTCAAAGGGTAATTCTGTGGCTCTTTCATGTCTCTCAAAAAGCACCTAATGTCTGAATTTGAAGGTGTTTCATTTAAACATAAGTTGTCTTTATCCTTGCACATTAGGGTGAAGTCTAATTGCCTGTCATGCATAGAAATTTGAACTAGATGACATAATGGTTTCTTCCAATCTGAAGTTCTTGGAAATTCATTCTTTGTCAGGACCTTCATAACTGTATCTGAGCTCCCTAGCCAATTTACAGGCTGCTGGTGAAGTTGGATGAGTAGCTTTCAGGACAGCCATTAAGCTTTCCTCCTTGTGATTGAGTTTCCATCATTGCCTGTTGTCTTCTCCAAAACACGTGCTTTCCCTCTCTTGTTCTCCAGCGTGAAGCCTAACTTACTGAGAAATATCCTGGTTATATCATGTCCTAACACAGTGTTTCTGTAAGTTTAGTCTTACCAGATAGGAGAAGCTTTAAAGCAGCATTTGGCGGAGAATGCCGGTGTCCGATGTTTGGGTTTGGCTTTTATCCCGCCTCTTCAGAGACACAGGCAGGAGCTGACTGCCAGCTGTGGTACGCATACTTCTTGGAAAAAGACATTGAAGTCTGCTCACCTTTTCAGCTAAAGATAGCTTTTAGTGCATGGGAACTCTTAGGAACAGAATTATGGACGGTCCTGAGATACTGGATCTGTGCAGTGTCCTATTGCATATATGGTAGCTGAAGTGACTAGGAGTTAGAAGACTGATTTATTGCTTTTTGACTAAAATAAACAATGTTACATTATTTATCTGGAAATGTAGAAATAATAAACATTCATTTCTTACTATCAACTGAAAGCATGTGCTTAGAATTAAAATTTTCAGTGAGTGTTTGCCTTGGTCAAACTCCCATTTCCTAACTGTGGGGTGTTTTGTTTTTTGTTTTTTGTTTTTTGTTTTTTGTTTTTTGTTTTTTGTTTTTTGTTTTTTGTTTTTTGTTTTTTGTTTTTTGTTTTTTGTTTTTTGTTTTTTGTTTTTTGTTTTTTTTGCCTGTCCTATTTGCTTTTTTGGGGGGTAGGAGATAAAAACATGGGATTGTCACCCACGCTGCTGAAAAGGTGCTTTCTTGGATTGAATCCAAGTAGCAAAGCCACTTTCATGAGGGACTGGTGTTTTCACGCTATGCAGAAGACACACCAGACCCTGTGTGGCAGGAAATCGCCTTCTGGTCAGAATGGACAGGGCAAGGGAGTTCTCCTTGAGTCAGGAAGTCTTGCAGCTTTGTTAGTTATCCCACCTTTGGGCTGGGAAAGAGGAATCTGATGGTCTGTGGTAAATTACCATAAGGGTGTTTAGATTCCTGTGCCCAGTGGGAGGCCAGAGGGGACTGCGCAGAGCAGAGAAACCACAAGCTAGGAAAAGGCAGGTGGCCTAGAGTGGAAAAGGGCGGGAGTTACTCTTGCATGTCTACTCAGCACAGGCCTGTGGCAAAATGAGAAACGGCCTTTGGAGTGATGCTTAAAGTTTCTGTGGTGCCCTAGCATGAGAAATGCCTCAAAGGCACCTCTGATCCACTGTGTGTGCTGTGTAGAACAGGTTCTCCAGCTGAGGGAAGATAGTTGGTTGGCATGACAGTAGTTTGATCCCACTGAGGTTGGAGGTGATCAAAACCCAACTTCAGTTTGCACTTCTCTGATTATTTTTTTTTTTTTCTTTCCCCGAAACAGAGGAAAAACCTACTGACAGTTATCCATCAAGGGAACAGAGTGACTATGGGGCTTGGACATGCAGAAACTTATAATGCTTGTGTGACTTCTGTTTCAGAACTGAAACATCACCCTTTCTTTCACGGTGTGGACTGGGATAATCTACAGAATCAAACTATGCCATTTATACCTCAGCCGGATGATGAAACTGATACTTGTTACTTTGAAGCTAGGAATAATGCTCAGCACCTGACTGTGTCTGGATTTAGCTTATAGCATCAAGATAAGTGAGCCTTTTCAATGTTTTTGCACACTTACAGGTTGTCCTATAACACTAGCTTAGTAAGTTTCCTTGCCAAATTTAGAGTGTGTTTTAAGTTATCAGTCTGATTTTATTATTGTATCCTTTATTCTAAAGTGAAACTACTGTATGAAACTTAGCTGGTATCAAGTGCCTTCATGCTACTTTTTATCTTGCTTACTGCACCTTACCAAGAGACCAGAGGGTTGTATTTTTTAAGAGCTAATAACACTTGGCAATGATGGGGCTTTTTTTAATAGCAATGAGTAACTCCAGCAAGGTGTGAACTTATTTCCCACTTAAACACAGTAGGGAAAGGACATGAATGCATGTGAATTGTAGCTAATTATAACTTACCTATTGGTGGGTTGGTGTGATGACAGTCTTGTTTGGGAGTAGTCCTTTCTGACCAGTTTGAGTGTACAGCCACACTGCAAAACTGTTTCTATTTGAGGTGGGAAATTGAAATGTTACAATGCAATGTTGAAGCATCTGTTTTCTGTTTATCTTATCCCAAGAAGGAGTGGGAAGAGGCAGTGTTGTTCAAAGCTAACTCAACGAGATGTGGTGGTAAGATAGACAGCAGCTCTCCTGGTTATTATCCCTTCCTGGACAGATGGGGTAGGGGAAGGATACTTGGGGAAGTCCAAAATGCTCTGTTTAAATTGTTGCACTGTAACCACCTGCACCATCAGAAGATGAATTGGACAGCATATGTTTTAGCAATTACTTGTTTTGAATAGAAGATGCTGAGTGTGTGTGTGCTCGCTCATGTCAGATGATAGAAAACAAAATCACCTGAGTGTTTGCCAACAAGTGAAGTATTATTCATACTGAAGCTGCTATATATTAAAGACTATAGTATATTGCAAACAGGCTGTTCTATAAACTCACAACCAGATGTTAGATTTTACTAGAACTTAAGTTACAAGTGTATATTCAGTATTATAAATCCTAATTAGGGGGGAATATATTTAAATGTATTTTTAAATGCAACATACAACTTGCATTTGCTAGGTTTTAGAGTTTTATTTGTACATCATTCTGTTTAAATCACTTTTACTATTTTTCTTGCATAGGTATCTTTGTCAGCTGACATACTGAAGATGTTTATTTGAGGTTTGTACTTGTTAGATAAAGATCACTTGTGCTGATGGTGCTAGCCAGTGGCCGCCTGCCAGAAGCCAAGCATTCTGCTAGTGAGTTTGGCCAAGTGGCTTCTGAGTTTCATGAAGTGACCCATCTCGCAAAGGGAGAGTTGTCCCTCCATTGCCTTGCCTCCTGGGAGACAAGAGTTATTGATGGAATTCTGAGCAAGCAGCGTCTACTAGGTTCCTGCTGCTGCTCAGAGAGCTGGGAAATGAATAGGGATGGGGACAAACAAGACATTGCCTACAAGGGCAAAAAGAGGTAATTCTTAACGGCTCAGAATGGCAAATCCCACTGTAGGTGAGATAATGTCAACATAGCGAAGCAGAATCTTGGCAAGGTGCAAAACATACAGTGACTCTCACTGCCTTTGCTAGGGATTTCAATAGTGACAATTTAGAAGCTTTCTGAAATTAATGTTACGTGAAAACGGCGCAAACAATCCAATGTGATGCACTACTGAAGCAGGGTCCACAGGCAACATTCTCTGAACATGATGAGAAGTTCTTCATTTTTCCTGTGTATAGTTAGAATAGGTAAACATAGGGAATACCTTAGGTAATCACTGGTATCTTACACAACTTATTCTTCCATTTCTAGTAATCTGGTTTAAGAAAGCTAGGCTTACAAGGATGTACCTGTTTCATGCTGGGGAAAATACTCTCAAAACGTGTAAGGAAATAATGGAAACAATACCACAGTAGTGCCGGGTCTTCAGTGCTTTACTAAATGCTTATAGCCTGTTCCCATTTTGTGTATCGTATATTCCCCTTATGGCACAAAACACTCATTGCAGGGACATGACATGTTAAAGATAACCCCTTGAAATAATTCTTAATCAACTGCAAGGGTCAAAGCGAGCTTCTATCAAAAGTTTTTCTTTACCAATCACAATGAGCTACAGAACTGATTAAAGTCTTTTAGGTAATCTAGTGCTAGTGTACACAGCTAGAGCTGGTGCTACACCAAAACACTGGGCATAAAAAAAATCTTGTTAACTTTGTTTTATGAAAACCTCAAATCTTTTTATAAAAACCTTTTATTTTTAAAGAAAATTATGGTTGTTCTACCCTAGTTGTATAATACAATAGAAACCCATGAGTTCTGTACAACAATAAATAGGCTGACAAACCAGAATGTTTAATGTGACCTGTTACCACCACACTGCTGCCTGGAGCTGTTAAATTCTGCACAGTCGGCACTGAAGACTTGCAGTACCCTGTTCTCCTTGACGTCTTGCATTTATCCTGATCATAGCAAATGTGGAGTTGAATTTCACATGTTGATTGTCGGGGGTTGTGGTGTGGTTTTGTTTGTTGTGGTGGTTCTGTGGGGGTTTTTTGAGTTTAAAAAGGTGAATTCTAGCTTTATTCTTCAACATGGAGTTCTATGTTAATTTCTAATCCCCCTGGTTTTGCCCCACGTAGTGACTTAAATTGCTACAGACGAAAGTACAAGAAGCTGTAATGCAGCAAAAAGATGTAAAATTTCTTCTCATTAGTAATTAACTACAGCTATTTGTGTAAGCTGGCAAAAGTTTCTGACCCTTTGGAGCTTTGGAATACCACTTGGCATGTATGGTTGCTGTTGCATTGCATTTCCTGAAGGCCTAAACTTCATGTGCATAATCGACACCTCGGCTCTGGCTTCCAGGTTATGTTGGGGTACAGTTTACAGACTATTAGCTGGACAGAAGTGTGTGAACAACTGTACAGATCAGTAACTGTCCCACTTTCTTACATGGAGCCATCAGTCATGGACAGCTGCAGCCACCAGTAACTTTACACAGCACAGTGGCTTGAGGCTGAGATATGGAAATGCTGCCATGTCTTCTTGAGCTAGTAGGTTCCAGGTTCAGCATGATTAGGTTTACCTGTGGTTACTCTTACAGTAAAATACATTCTTTTCCTCTCTACTACATTCTCAAAAAAAAAAAAAAATTACTTTGCACAATTGTGTGAATATATAAAATAAAATATTGCAGCCTTGCTGGTGCTGGCTTCTGGGTTTTTTTTTTCCTCTTCCTTTAACCTGATACTTTTGACCATGCTGGGGGCAGGAGGTGGACTTTTACACAATGCAACCCTCCCTGCTCTGCTTGAATTCCCTTGCCTGAACCCCTATTTGTAGGTGCAATGTCTTCATCTGCGTTCATCCAGAGCAAGCCTGTGATGCTTAGATGGAGTCTGAGTTGCTGCAGTTAACTAGAGCCAGCTCAAACCTGCACTTCTGAAGCTGTATCTGGTGCTGCTGTGCAGAGCTGTTCTGACTGCCACACTGCGGAGAGCCCCAGCTGGAACAACGTGTCCCAGTTCTGAGTGCTGATGACCTCATGCCGATTTCTCTAAGTTAAAGCTGTGTCTTTGTAAAAAATACACCACTTCTCCTTACCTTTAAGATTAAATACCAGCTTAGTCTAATCTGTTCAAGTTACAGTGAGCATCTGAGACCCGGTTCTGAGTAACAAGTAAATGGTTATAAAAGTGATGTTGGTTTGTACTACAATTTTAAGAGGCCACTTCTTTATAACATGGCTGGCAGGTCTTCTGTACAGCCAAAGCATCCAATGTCTAGCATGTACTGAACATA
Organism: Nestor notabilis; assembly: GCF_000696875.1. Taxonomy (NCBI): domain Eukaryota; kingdom Metazoa; phylum Chordata; class Aves; order Psittaciformes; family Psittacidae; genus Nestor; species Nestor notabilis. The sequence continues at coordinate 20,400 of NW_009921977.1, forward strand.
AGAAAGTTCCACATAAAATACAAAATAGCAAGGGATTGATTTATTGAAGCAATAAATAAGGATGGCACATGCCTACATTTATTTCAGTGGGAAGTTAACAGTTAAGTACCTTTGAGATCCTCTGTATCACCTCTAAAAGCTGGATGCCTACATGTAACCTTGTGAATGGGGTGTGTCAGGAGGGTGTTTTCTTAAAGTAACCTCCAAGCTAGAGCACCCTTCCTGTATAACCATGTCTAACATTTTATGGTAAGAAGTCAGTCACTCTTAGAACTTTATGCTACGGGCACAATGGCTTCAGGTCCCAGCAGAACTTCCCTCCAAGCGCAAGCTTTGTTCAAACCTGAGTTTTTGGTACAGCTCATGCCACAGCCCATCTCTGGCCCACGAAACCATCAGACTGGTATACAGCAGCCTTCGAGAGGTTCTGACCATTTTATTTTTTAATTCAGCTTTACAGTAAGAAAATCAGACAAGGGGAAAAGTAATTTTAAAAAAGAAAGCTGCACTTAACTAAAAACGAGATTAAAATTGTTCTGGTAAAACAAACAGTAAGTTCTATGATTACATTTTTATACAGTATAGGTTGTATGAAAAATGCTTTCCAAACTAGAAAAGATTTTCAGGAAGGACAAAAAATAACTTTCCTCAAAAATCATTTGTAATATCTAGTCCAGGTGGAGAATGAAAGCACATCAGTAATATGGAGACATTTTTGAAGACTCAGATCTTAAACACAGCTTACGTTGTGGTGTAATTCTTTATAGCAAATCAATGTTGTCTTTGTTTTCTGTCAAATCTAATTCAAGTGCATTTCCCTTCTCCAGAGATTTAGACAACTTACTTATATATTAATTTATTTTAAAATTAAGTGTAAAGCATGCTTTAATCAAGCAAACTTCACGAGGTTGTAACTCTTTCTCTATATTGGGTAATAAATACTCCAGGGGAAAAAAAAAAAAAAGAAGAATCAGCACCAAACTGAGCTGAAAAGTTTTGTTTTGAAAGGAAGTAGAAGGATAAGAGCGAAAAAAATACCAGAACTGGTATTTTTGATAATGTGACTTGGGAAAAGTCCACAATAGGTTTGGGCAATTAATAGATTCATTAATCTATTAAATCTTATTTTAGTTTGACATAAACTGACAAAAGAAAACTTAGAGTGCACTGAGCTTTTTAAAATCTTAGAGCTATACTTACAGCATTAGCTTTCATCTCATTTTAAAGCACCTTGTGCCTAAACTATATTTCAGTTAAAACAAGCTGTTGTCAACAACACAATTCTTGGTTACAAACATAAGGCGCAGCCCCTTCACAGGGATCCCTTTACACGTGGTACCACGCTTGGTTTCCAAACTTGTATTTGACAGTCCCTCTCTATTAATGGCTCTAACTTGCAAGACACATACCAATTCCCAAATCTCTTTTGCAATCTTTAAGGAGAAACGAAGGCTCCAACTTCAGTTCTGACCACTTCGCATGGAGCGAAAATAACCAGTTGAATTCCTCAGAGCTACGCTGTATTTTCCCAACAGCTTACAATGTATTGAATTCATACTTTATTAGTGCTTTCATCTGGTAAAAGGTAACCCAGTGGAAAAACAGGCAGGGATGTTGTGGTTGTAAAATTATTTCTATATTAAAGTGACAGTGTACATATTTTTCACTTACTCTTTTACAAAGACGATGTTCTCTTCATCATCTGACATCAGCAAGACCAGTAGTTACTGAGGCCCATCCACAAGCATATTCCAAAATAATTAATGTTCATATGGTTTTGAGGATGGAATTATTATTAAATTTATTTGTAACCTAGGAGCTGTGAATCATTCAAGTTTGAATAATGTTAGTCCTTAAATGTTTAGCTCAAAGGCAGTACAAAATATTACTGTAACAGAAGGAACTTCATCCCAGATTCCGAGATTCTATGAGAATTCAGAATTCCTGCACTTTCCAGGGCTGTCTTCTAGAAGTCTTCAAGCAAAGTCATGAGTTCTCAGTTCAGTTTTCTAGAAGATGAATCAAATACCTTAGTTTAATGTACCTTCACACAGGACATGATTTTTCATTCATCTAAAAAAACCTAATCTATTATGGCCACATGTGAATGATTTCCCATCTATTAAAACACAACACTGCTTAAAGATACCTGATGATCTGCCCCTCTGAGGTTACAGAACTATCTATCTGCACGGTTACTCAACTGACATAGCTTACACCAAGGAGCATGAAGGATCACTAGGAATCCTGAACTGCAGACAAAATTCCTCAGAACAGTCAGTCTCTAACCACACCAGGCAGTGGGTTGCTGGCTCACAGCAGAGCAACACGTATGAGTTTCCAGTGACTAGAGGCAACGTGCAATCAGAATGTTCTAAAATTGTGAGCCGAATCTAAACAATTCTATTATTATTAGGAATATATTTCTATCTGTGGTCCAGGTTTACAGCCCTTAGGATTCAGCTTTTCAAGCTTTTTTCAGTGAACACTCCAATACAAGTACACAGGTTTTCAGCAGTAAGTTCCCTGTACAGGACTGAGACAGGTTAAAAGGCTCAGAAGACCTAAACTGTGCAGAAGGGTGCTAAGAGTGAGCTGAGCTGCCCCTTCCCAGGGACGTGAGCGAAACACAAAGCTGCTGGCTACAGAAGGCTTCCCTCCACCAGTTCCATGGAATTTGCTCCACTATGCAGAAGAGTTGAGGAGTCATGGCTCCACAGCGCCACGATGAGAAAACCTCACCTGCTAGCAGAGACTAGCCCAGGACAGTTCATGTACAACCAAAAGTACATGGATGTGGTGAACATATGCACTGTGTACAGGTATTGCCTAAAAGCTGACACGCCTCAACAGAGCAGAAGCTGAAACTGGAACAACACAGAGGGCTCTTGTTTTGCAATTCCATTTTCTCTCCACATGTAGTTGAGCAACTTCCTACCCATTGCTAGAAGAGATGGAACACCAGATGGAAAGGTGGTGCAGAAGCAGATAGTCCTTAAATGCTGGCTGTGGGTAGATTTGTTCAGAAACTAAGAGGAAAGCTGAAGAACACAGGAACTTCTTTAGTTGCTTCTGTTCCTGAAGTTCATCTCATGTTAATGCAACCATGAATGAGAAAACAAAATGAGGACTATCTGGGGCTATGCTATCTCTGTGTCTCATGGAGATACTGGTATTACCATTAGTAGACTGTGGTTCAAATCCTGGTGTCCAGAACTCAGGAAGAATGTTGATAAACTGTGGAACATTCAGGGAAGAGCCACCAGAATCATCCCAAGAGTGGAAAACAACTTTAAAATGAGATTCCAGTTGTTCCATCTATTTGTTAGAGCAAGAGATTAAGAAATGACCTGGTGATAGCAATAAAGTACCCACGGAAAACACATTATGGGCTCTTTGACAAGCAAAGTTCTCAGAAAACCTAACGGATGACAGGTGAAGACAGAGAAAACCAAACTAAAAAGAATGTACCGTTTGTTTAGTCATTTAAGCTCTGAATCATTAGAACAATATATTAGAAAAATTGCTGGAAAATGTGCTTTTCCAAAAACTGATTTCTGACTGAACCTGTGAAATGATTGAGAGTGCTACGGAGGTCAGAGTGGATGATCAAAAAAGGTGTACAAGAGCAGCAGACTGTTGAGAGAGATTGAACATGGCCATTTGAAAGCTATTAGCTAAACAACGTGAAAGTTCACAGGAGCTTCACATAAGATACTAAAAACAAAATCGTATTGGTTCCAAAAACCTTTGTCCTTGCTGGTGAAATGGAAATCTTCATGTACTGGTGCAGAAAATAAGGGAGATGCGTGTAAGTGCCTGAAAGCTTTGGTGAAATCTCTGGTTTCATCAGACAGTGCAAGTTACAGCAATGCTGCTGATGACAGCTCTGAGACAGGGTAACTCCCCAGCAGCCCTTGTGGATGTTGTTTGTTTACACCATAGGATGGGCTCAGAGGGTGGTGACTGGTGAGTGACAGAAGTCTAGTTGGAGGCCAGTAATTAGTGGTGCGTGCCAGGGGCTGGTACTGGGGCCAGTCCTGTTTAACGTCTTTGTTAATAGTCTGGATGGTGGAGCAAAGTGCACCCTCAGCAAGTTTGCCGATGACACAAAACTGGGAGGAGTGGCTGATATGCCATGGGGTTGTGCTGCCATCCAGAGGGACCACAACAGGCTGGAGAAACGTGCTGACAGGAACCTCATGAAGTGCAAGGGGAAGTGCTAAGTCCAGCACCTGGGAAGAGCTTGGCAGAAAAGGACCTGGTGGTCCTGGTGAACACCAAGCTGAACATGAGCCAGCAACATGCCCGTGTGGCAAAGAAGGTCAATGGTGTCCTGGGCTGCACTAGACAAAGCATTGCCAGAGGTCAAGGGACATGATTCTTCCCCTCTGCACAGCAGTGGTGAGGTCACATCTGAAGTGCTGTGTCCAGTTCTGGGTAGAAGAGACATGGACATACTGGGGAGAGTCCAACGAAGAGCCATGAAGATGAGACTGGAGCATGAACACTGACACAGGTTGCCCAGGAGCTTGTGGCATTTCCCTCCTTGGAGACTTTCAGAACCTGTCTGGACACTGTCCTGGGCATCCAGCTCTAGGTGTCCCTGCCTGGGAAGGGGGGTTGGACCAGACAACCCCCAACCTCAACCATTCTGTTTCTGTGATTTACCATACGAGAGAAAACTATACCATGAAAACTGTCAAACATTAAAAAGCTAGAACAATTTAACCTAATTTTAGTAAGATGTACATATATGTAGATTCTCTACAGACTGACAAAGAGGAAAAAACTTAAAAGGTGAGAACATACTAAGTTAAGAAAGTCAGGTGTGAGGCTGAAGTAAGTAGATAGCAACTAGAGAACATTCACTTGATCTTCTGATGCTTAAAGAGTTGAAAAAAGGTAAGACGAGTACAACTGTCCTTCAGCTGAAGGAAGTCAAAGCAGATGTTACAGAAATACTGATGTAAGGTGCTAGTAAATGTTAAATAAGAAAAAGGTGATGGATGTGACTCTCTGAAGGATTTGACAGGAAGAAATTTTCTAATGGCATAAGGGGACTAGGGAGTCTAGGAGCAGTGAAAATGGCTCAAGAGGATATTGGGAGTGAGAGGGTCAAAGAATGTCATGGAGACACTTGAAGCTACCAAGCCTCTCCCACTTGCGTGTGCTCCTGCATCACATTTCACGGATTTCACCTGAATTACCACATATACAGTATACCACATATAGAGTCCAATTAACCAGTACTTTCTTATGCTGAGAAATTTTCAAGGCAAAGAAAACTATATGTCTCTTCCTAGAATTCCCAGCTAGTGGAAAGCACTTCTACTAGCTTCCACAATTTCTTGTTGCACATTTGGCTTGAGTTCTCAGGACTGAAACACACAGCCTCCTATCATAACCATACCAAGGACTCTACAATCTGCTTTAGCCTGGTATCTTCAGAGCTATGAGTCCCTGGTACATAGAATAGAACGTTAGGTGAGATGTGTCCTGAAACTCAAGGAAACAGGGTTTCTCAAAGCAATTATTATCAAGCTCCCCATTTTGATACTGACCTGATGTTTCAGATACACTGTCAAAGCCTTACTGACAGCATACCTTTGCATTCTTCTTACTCATTAAGGCAGTATTTTATGTCCTGTCTCGATGACACAATATACTACAATGTATTGGTTTCAACAGCTGAGATACAGTACAGATGCCCCACTGAATGCATGTCTTTACCTTCGCTTTCTTTGAAGATACACGTGTACCAACCACTGGGCAATAAATGGCCATACAATAGCAAAAGCTAAAACACCAGGGGAGATTTCAAAGGGCCACCACGATGGTTTCTGAGGGAAACAGAAAAAAATTCTATTCAGCAATCTGAGTGCACATACCCAATACCACTTCTCAGTCACTGCAAATGCTGCAGGATCAAAGTAGAAAATACTAGTAAGGCCAGAAAAAAGAAAGATTAATCTATCAAATGCCTTCTTTATACACACATTATTATCTCATAGTCAAAAGACAGACAGTACAAAAAGCACATACCAAGAGCTAGATATAAAATATTAACCTCATCCTTTTCACCACTCACATTGCTTGTTACAAATAGAAAAACCAATATTTTATTACCTTGACGGAGGAGGTGGGCTCACAATTTGACTGTAGTGTTGCTGATTTTGCCTTTAAATACAAACAAAGGCTGGTTAAGTATAAAAAAGGAAACGGCAAACGAATTTTTTCTGCTTCACAAAATGATAATATGAAGTTTTTCATCTCATGAAGGCTTTGCAGTCTGTATATATCATAGAATCACCCCCATGTAACCCCCCTTTCGCCACTTAAGTTTCCATTATTTCATGTTTCCATTACTCCTTATAGCATTTTTATCACATCTCTGTGTGTTAAAAACATGCACCAGTGTCACTTACTGGACATCTTTACAGTTTTTCAAGGCCCCCCTGCCCAACATTGCAACTTCCTCAACTCTGGTCCAGTCCCAGCAGTTGCAACCCAGAGTAGAAATCTCGGCAGCTTAATTTGCACAATTACATGTTTCAACACTGGTCTGTACAAAGGCAAAAGCACTGGTTTAGTCTGCCCTGAGCTATAGCTACAGGCATGTCTAACAGGATAAAGGAAAGATAATCTTCCAGGCAATCAAGAAAGTGAGAAGTACCAGAAACTTTTCAAGACTATTCCCGTAACTGTTGTGGTCTTTCCACAAAAACAAAGCAGTCAGATTTCTAGGTCTTTCTTAATTTATGTAAGTGTGAAACAAAAGCTTCTGTTTCTCTTTAGGTAAGCGTAGCAAGCACAGCATGAACTGCTGAGGAAGGATCTTTTATTGTTTCATCATATATTGCTCAGGCAGAAAAATAAAACCTGTCTATTCTTCCCCGAAAGGGCAGTCAGGCATTGGAACAGGCTGCCCAAACCCATGAAGACAAGGCCCTCAGTGCCATGGTTTAGTGGTGGACTTGGCAGTCCTGGGCAAACAGTTTGACGTGATGATCTTAAAGGTCTTCTCCAACCTAGGTGATTCTATGATTCTATATCCAAACATCAAGGTTCTTGAATAGTTGTGACAGAGCAAAAACATGGTTTTAATACATCCTTTTCCCTAGTGGCCTAAGATTTGGAGTATGTGCATCCCATAGGATACTGCTTGACAGTGCTCTCATTCTCAGGTAGGTCAAAATATCAGCAGGTCAAACAAAACCAAACATTTTTATGTTCCTGGTTCAACTATATTCACAGCATATTCTGTTCTTCTGAATATACAGTATTTCCATTGAAACAGAAGGAATAAGAAACACTACATCAATAAATATCTACACTTGCTTAAGACTTCTTTTGCCTATTTTGTATACATGATGTGAAATTCCAAGAAAGCTGGATTACTTTGCAGGGAAATAATGCTATGATGAAACAGTCTTCTGCTAACTGAAAAATGGAATCGGAAGTTCTACCTGCAAACTTTTACCAGTCTGGAAGAGGAAGGTAATTCTCACTGCCTTTGGAAATGCTTTCCATGTAGTGACTGTGTAATGTGTATAAATAACTATGGCTAAGATTACTCTGATCAGAAATCAGTAAAATAATGCATGCTTAATTTCTATGTCAAAATGCATGGTTTTGCTCACATATGTGAGAGTCCTGAATTGAGTTCCTGAGAATAGGTGCCAGTTAGAAATTTTAAGTTGGAATAAACTACAGAATATACCTGAAATGTCTTCACAGTTTATGAAAATATTGTCTCAAAATTTAATCTGAAAAAACATAAATACATCAAAGGAAATTTAATATAAAGTAACCAAGTAACTTCAATGAATAATACCTGCGACGCTGTAACCGCCTCCAGCATATGCAACCTCTGGAGGACATTCTGCATGTCTTCTTGCAGCTGCATCAGCACTACTGCAATCTGTTCATTGAGGCTACCCCTGGGTCCTCTCTCCGATCCCCAGCGCTCTCCATCCCCTCCACTACCCATCTGTCCACCTTGCAAACCATCTCCTAGAGGCTGAAGTCTATGCCCTGTTTTGAGGGAGAAAAAATAAATACATAAACTACAGAAGGGGCTGCCAATTCCACTGAAAATGTTTGATGTTAACAGTTCAGTTTTCTCCTTCCCAAGCTTAGTGTAGTGCTCTTAATCATAGGCTGTGTTCAGACAGTTCAAAAGCACTGGCAGGTCACTGCACCATCATCTGAGACATTTCCCT